>NC_051162.1:129051966-129131966 GCF_013339745.2 Dermacentor silvarum | reverse complement strand
GGGGATAAAGGAAATACAAGCACACGAGACCGTCTGTGATCATCATCGCGGAAAAAAAGCTCACTTAGAAAGGTGTGACAATATTTTAGACGACTGCCAAGACTGCCGTGAGCTTCTGATAGCAGCCGGCGCTCACGCGATAGTTCCGCGCACAGAGTCTGAACCAAGCAGCATAGCTCTGGCGATCTGCAAGTTCAGTTCACGAACGGAAACCGGAAATGGAAGGATGTCGAATGCAAACACACCAAGTGCTAACGTTGAAGCTTGGGCGAGTTGGTGAAACGCCTTTCAAGAAAGTATTTACCTTGCGAGTGCCTGATTCCCGCGCACGTTGCTCGGAACCGGTTGCCTTCGTCCGAGAGGTCGATTCAGATGTGAAACAATTTCACTTACAATACGAGTGCTTAACCAAATCTGTCGGTGTCTTTAGCCAATAACAGGCTCAGGGTCTTTAGCCAATGCGTGATAGAATGCGAGCAATATACTGGCAACTACAGCTTATGACAGGCACTCGTTTATGTAGCAGTCTTTAAATCGCCCTGTGGTTGGGCCAAGGTCTTCGATTAGTAACCCCACTCAGTGGCGGCTTCAAGAAATGCCTGATGTCGACGGATATTGCAATGTATTTCTGCCCCCTTCGGCCAGCAACCCTCAAACGCACGCAGCTGGAGTGACATGTGGCGTTTTTCTATATTATACTTATAGTAATACAATACTGGGCTGATCAAAAAAAAAGTCAGCCTTTCATTCAAGGACATATGTGCCGCAGTATCAATGGAAACGTGAGTGTTATTCCTTTTTGAAAATAGAACCAAGGTAGGAGGCTCCACATTTCCCGTAGTATTAGCAACAGAAACGGCGTAGCACGCGATCCTCAGGCAGAATTTTAATTTGAAAGACGCGTAACTTGCGTAATAGCTGCGCTGATTAGGCATACATTAATACAGGCCATAGACTGAACACTTCGAGCTCCCAACTTCACCGCTTAGCCGCAGAAAAAAAGTCAGAAAAAATACAGAAAAAGAAACCGAAGTGTTCACGTAATTGGCGAAAAACGAAACGGCAAGAAAAGAAAAAGGAAGAAAGAAGGAAAAAAGAAGAAAAACCACAATACAATAAAATAACAGACAGATTTCACAGACAGGCAATGAGACCACGCGCCTTGCTGGCAAGAACTTAAATGTGCACAACTTGGCTTTCTAACTTTCCGTTTTCTTTAAATCGCATTCGTTATACCACGAGACTACAAAAGCGTTAGCGAAACCTATATATATATATACGTACAATTCGTGCGCGTCTTGTTTTATTTATTTGACACATTTCCGCTGCCTTCTTCTTCTTTTCTTTTCTTTTTGACGCAGCAGATAAACTCGCTTTCGTATTCTCGAAGTATTTTTTCCCCTTCGCTGCCTTTGCTACTACTAGCTGTTTGGCTCAAAGCCTTGAACGTGGCTCAATTCTCAGACCCCTGCTGTGCCCTAAGTGGTCTGCACGACCGTCTGCCAGTTGGGGCGAGTTGTTTTTCGGACGCCTTATATAGGTTACGTCTTGAGAAGTTAGCCGCGATGTTGTAAACCGGCCATGAAAGACACTCAGGCAACAACGAGACCGCGCTTGTTGGAGAAATACGCTACAATAGCGCTCAAATTGAGGACTAACTAGATGGTTCCTGCTGGTTTCTCTGGATTCTGGCCTTACTAGGACGGACGTTGCGTAATTGGTAAAGCCACGATCTTGACGCTCCAACTCGAGAGGCGACGACTGCTGTTACTTTTCACCTACACGCACTAGTAGGTCCCTTGCTTTCAGTATCGTCTTAAAATGAAATAGTCTGGAAAATGACAAATAAAGAAGTCACGCGGAACACGCTGAATTCAAGTAATGGGTTGCTTTATTGATGGTTCTGCTAGTCGTTCATGCCAGTCCGTTATTCGTAGCTTAGACGTACTATATATTTGTGGTTAATGCCTCGTTAATGCATCTGATTCTGTCCGGCACGCCAACGATAGAAACGCGCTGAAATCTGCCGCTAGTTTTAGGGGCGAAGCTCCTTATAGCGGCACCCGTTCCGTCCCCGTCGTAGTAGTAGTGTGTAACCAGTCTGAGAAAAATGAGAAAAAAAATTCCGAAGTTGTGTCCGTAGCGCGGAATCGAACCAGGTACCCCTCGCTTCCGAGCGCGCGGCATTAGCCCACTACGCCACGAAGCGGACATGGACACACGCACCACGATGGCAATAAATACCCAACATTAACGAAAGGCCGCGTTTCTAGCGCGTTTCTAACGCGTTTGTGCTAGCGCGTTACGGCCCGTGTAAGAAGCTGGTGTAAGACGCTGTGGCCTCTCCGCCTTACCTTCAACGTGTTTCGAACGCGCTGCCCAAAGCGGTAGTAGTGATTTTATTGAAGAAGAAAGTGACGCTTATTTCTGCTGCCCAATAGGGAGCACGGCGCAGCGTCAGGGGAAGGGGAAAAAGGAGATAAAGATGTTGAAAGGAAGGGAAGATGACAAGTCAAGTTCAAGTCGAGGAGCGTTTATGAATACGGGGGTATACTCTCTCAGCAATCATGTGATGGCGTCGGCAAACGCGGTGCACGTTCCGGCATGTGTAAATGGCTGCGTAAGACGCTGTGGCCGCTCCCCCTTACTAGAGAGTACTGCACGTTTCTAACGCGTTTGTGCTAGCGTCCCCTTAAGCGGGAGATCCGATGATTCCCTCCGGAGCTTCGCCCACTCATCATCATTCACCCCGTGGATATGCTGTGAATTTTTTTAGCCCATAGAGAACGTCGCTACTGAGAGTCGCGCGACGCGGCAGCGGCTTTCCCCTACGACAAAGGTCGCTCGCCTTGTAAAACCACATTCTGTCCAGCAGACAGCTCTATAAACGCACGCCCATGTAACAGGCATATCGCGAGCGGTCGTTACGGCTTCCGCGTGCGTCCCTCTTTTGTTCGACTTCAATGCGGGATATGCGCTCTCCGTCAACGGCAAAGCGTGAAGGCCGGCGCCAGTTGCGCGGCGTTGACAGTTCGCGAGTCAGGCACAAGGACGTCCGATGCCGTCGCGTCCCCGTTGTGCGCGACGCTGCGCGGTCGCGCTCTAGTACGCCGACGGGCCAACGACGCGCTCCCCCCTGCCTGGCCCCGACGAAAGCAGTAACGCGCGTGCAACGTGAATCTGTTGCGTCACGGTTATTAAGGCGAAAGCCTTATACGTCTCATCGTTCGGTCGACCTTCGTAGTCCTATGAGCGAAAACGTGGCGACTACGCGAAAGGGTACAAAACGTCACGTGGTCACAGAGACGCGCTCGTGCCACTGCTCGTGCGTTCGTCTTCTTCCACAACTGGCTCCGATGCCGCTCTTCATGCAAAAAAAGAAAGAAAAGAAAAAGAGAAAAGGCAAAGTTAATTACGGTACAGTTAATTCAGGAACTCGAACCAACGACCTTTGGTGTTAGTTAGGGCGAAGTTAATTAAGGCACAGTTAATTAAGGCACTGGAATCCACGACTTTCGGTGGGAGAAAACAAGTAATAAGAAGTACCAACGCATTCGAATGAGAATGTCAAGTAATTTAACGAGTGTCTCGGGAAGTCGCAGGCTTTCGCCTTCACCTTCTTTGGCGTATGCTAAAGTGAGTGTCAATTTTTGATGACGCAACAGAGAAAGTTACACGAGTGGAGGGATTTACGGGTTCTAACCTCCCAAAGAGACCATTGGGCTGTGGGAGATGTCGTTGTAGAGGGTTCAGGGTTAACGTTGACGACCTGGGGTTCTTTAATGTGTACGTAAGGCTAGGTATGTGAAAATCATTGCATTTCGCGCGAGTGCAGCCAGCGCTGCAGGAAATCGAACCTCTGACCTCGCACTCAGCCGCGCGTAGTGACACCATTGACGATAGCAGCAATCGCTAATGTAGGTGGTTACGGTATACATAATCTAATGGGTGGTTAATATAATAGGACAAACGAAACCTGGCGAACCGTTGCGAGACAGTAGTCGTCGCATAGTGGCCACGAGCTTCGAAGCAGGATAAGCGGTCTTGAGTTATTTACAGTGCTTGCCAAGAAAATAGACATTATGATACATTATTTGTATTTTGTTTTGTTCTGTCTGTGTCTCCGTCATTTATTTATTTCCTCTTTTCTTTCCTCATATTTTCATTTCCTCTATTCCCTCCTCCTAAAAGAGTAGGCAGGCGTTGAGCCCCTCTCGGTGACAGTTGTCAGCTTGCTCCCTCCCTAATTCCTTCATGTCCTTGTGTGTATATGTGTACAAATCAAATAGTAATAATAATAATAATAAAAAATAAATGACGCTTCTGCACCTTGCATCTGTGCCCATTGGAGCTGTGTGAGATGTCTGTTCCTCTATCCGACCTCCTGTTGTGTCCGCGTACTGCGTGAAACGTGTGGGGGAAAAGACAAACTCTCGCTTGCACCCTCAAGACCTTTCTCCGCGATACAAATGTGCCGCTTTGCTGATAATATGTCCAGCAACAGGTTTGGGCGGAATTCGTGGTTATTTATTTATTTATTAACGTACTTATTTATGTACTTATTTATGTGACATATCCTAAAGCGTCGGTGCATTGTAGATGGGAGTGGGTTACATAATATAAAGCAGAACAATAACAGAATGAAAAATGGTATGTTATACACACTTAGCGGCAAATAATAAACTACAAAACAAATATTGAAGAAGCTGCAGACATCCCAACATGTGTAATAATGAAGGCAGGGGGGGGGGGGGGGGGTACATCAAATGATCACGCAGGATTATCAAAGTGAAGGTGCGTAGATAAAAAAACGTCACGAGAGACTGTAATCAGAAATAAAATTTCATCGAAAGAGCTTTTTGTGAAGCTGGGCCCTGCTTCAAACTCCGGGGTTTCAGAGTGTCCTCAAAATTTGAGCCTATCTCCGAAGCTCTTTGTTTTCAGTTACAGAAGAGAAAGCGGCCCCGCGATAGGCTGCAGCTACGTCGTACTTCGCCGGCACAGGGCTCGTACAATTAAAATAGTTCAAATGGGTCTCTATCGAAGCAAACACGCATACAGCAATTAGAAATTGTTACCCTAAGATTTCATGCTTTATTGTTTTTTTTTTTTTTCATTTGCAGAGCGAATATGTGTCGGGCTACTACGTCCAGCAGCGACCATGGACTCCGACCAAGAGACGGGGTCCCATATCGTCGGACTTCAAGACACCCGGTCCGGGGGCCTTCACCATCCCGTCAACCATAGGTGAGGCACCTTGAACTTGAACTTCACTTGAACAGCAAATACATGCTGATGTTCAGGGGGCAGATAAAAAGTTAACGATGGGCTCGCGGAGTGGTCCGCAACATTACATGGCGGCAGGAAACAGGCGAATAATTAAAACACAAGAACCGCCTAATTACACTAGAAGCGCAGTCCTAATACATCACGTAAAATAAAGTAAGAAAGATTTAAACAATGTTGCCGTCGGCAAAAAAAAAAAATATAGGAGACACGGAATTTGCGAGAAAACAGAATTCCTGCGTAGTCTGGGGCTCCAATTCGAAGTTTCAGTCAGTAGCAGCCTTTACTACTTACAAAGTGCTTCATCAGGAGCCGTATGCCTTAACAGAGCAGAAATTTCCATTCGTCGCGAAACACGGCCCTGTCTCCTAAACTTCCGTGGCCTATGGTGCAATAACATTAGGTTGGGTTTCAATTTAAGAAAGCACACGTATATCAAATAACCACATCTGCGTAATGCTATTCAAATAATGGGGCACCAGTTAAAGTATCGTCTCTTCACTATAATTTCTCCGTCTTCAATATATGACAACGTTAGCAGCTGTATTTCCGACTATTGCTCTTGCCAAGATTACGCTAGTAAAAAAAAATTATTACTTCGTTATCACAAATATTTCTCATCGTCTTTTGAACATCTATTCCCAAGTTTAACCCTCCTTCATGAGAGCCTCTAAGCAGAATGGAAATATCTCTATATATATTTCAGGCAAACTCGGAACGTTACTTCTCAATGGATTACGTCAAATCCGTTATCAAACCCAATAGATTAAGTCAAGTCAGACATTAAATAATCTCATACTTGTGCAGACATGTTCCCCATACAATATTTGTCTTAGTGCCATTGAATGCTTGAATTCTGTTCCAGAAGAGTGCGCGCGTTGCCAGTTAGGCCCCCTTTTAGCAGTTACTGAAAATTTCTTGTCGCTCTTCAGTAGGTTAAAATAAATAAATAAATAAATAAATAAATAAATAAATAAATAAATAAATAAATAAATAGCCTTAATAAAACCGAGCACGCCTTTAATTACGGTCTGTAATTAAGTTAGAAAACAATTGAATTAAATTTAATTCTGGGGTCTCATGGGCCAAAACCCCGATATGATATGAGGCATGCCGTTGTGGGGGACTCCGGATTAATTTTGACCATCTGGTGTTCTTTAACGTGCACCCAATGCACGGTACACGGCCTTTTTTGCATTAGCCTCCATCGAAATGTGGCCGCATAATTGCTGTCCGCATTAGCTGCAGCAAGTATGCTGTCCGCATAATTGCTCACGCAATAAAAGGCTCTCTACTGCGCCGTGAATCCACGTGAAGACACAACTTCTTATGTGACGACACTGTAGCGACGTCTCGTACGGTCGAGCCCGTCCGTACAGTACATGGGATGATCCTTCGAGCGCGTTCTTCTCAACACTGTTCCTGAAACTTTTGCAGGGGACAGGGCAAGCACCAATGTCACGAAAGGACAAAAGGCTCCGTCCTTCACCTTTGGAACCAAGTAAGTCACTCACTTCAGACGCTGGTACGCGTAGTGGGAATTTTTGCATCAGACAACGCGGCGAAGTGCTTCGTGACCGTGACCGCTATGTTTAGGAACGCGAAGTATCCAACCAAGTGATGTGATCCCTCTATGTACTAACTTTTTTTTTTGCTGTTGTTTACTGAATTATAAAAATTCTGGAGAAATAGGCCACCGAAGGAGCCTTCTATTCCAAACATGAAAAATAAATTCCGGTTGGCTTGAGAAATGTTTTGAGGCAAAAGAATATGAAAGAAAACAGAAATGAAGTTAATCGGAAGAACAAAAGTTACCATAACTTGGGCTGTACGTATATAGGCTATAGGCTTGAGATAAATGTAGTTTGTTTAGTAGCATAGGCAATACGCGAACGTCTAATCACAGAGCACATCGCCAGAATATTTCTTCGTTCACTGTACGAAAGAAGCAAAACGAAAGAAAAGTTGTGCAGAAATCAATGATTGCCAATGTAAGCAAATAGCCGAACACTTCCAGAAAGCTATTTATTTGCTTTATTACAGGAATGCCGCGTTTGAAGGCGTGTATTCGTAGCAGTGAGGATATTTAATATAGCGTTTGCTATCTCACTGCGTAATTGCGTATAGAGCAGAGTCGTTAACCAGCAAATTTGTAGTGGTAGTGTATCTTCTTAAACCACCTGAAACCAGACAAGGAACGCAAAAACGGGGACGCGGACAAGCGTAGACATCTTGTTGAACAAGCTGGAACACCAAACAACCCGGTCGCGTATGGTACTATAGGTGGATAGCATTTTCACCTCAGAAGGCTGTAATATTTGGGGTTAAACGACCCCTCCCCCCTCCCCCCTCCCCCCCCCCAGCCCCCTCTCCGCACGAACGCCAACGTGGTTGCGCGGGAGCGCGAGCCCTTTGCATGGGCGTCCTTTTATCGGCGGTGAAAGTCCCCACCTCCGACCACAAAATCGTCCGGAAGATTAAAAAAAAGAGAGAGGGACCTGTTTGCGTTAACAGTACCTCGCACACAGCGCTGAATAAAACACATCACTAAGGATATTACGTATAAGACATTGGCAGTGCATTCCACCAACAAAAACAGAAAAGATTACTCTAAAGTTCCGCATTACCACTTCCGTTCTTTCCGGCGCCCACTCCATCTTCATAACCCGAAAGGCTCTTCTCCGACGGGGCAGACATGGTCTAATCCCCCGTGGGTCTGCTTCCTTCCTCGTAGTCTAACTTGGGCGGAGGAAGTCTCTCTCCAGAGAGACTTCCGTTTCTTCAAGTATGTTACGCGAACTCGCCCACGTCGAGCTCCTGCTTCTCCAGAGACTTCGGGCTGGGGCGGTCCTTACACATTCTGTATCTTGAGCCTACGGATCAGCATCTGAAGATCCCTGCTGAAGTGCCCATATTGCTCTGCAGCGGTTACTGGTCACCCGATGTGGCTTGTGCCCACGCATTTACTAACCTGTCATGTATGGGTACTTAGGGTCCTTGCACTGGTCTGTGGAACAGTGAACTTCTTTATGTGTTCTCGGACAATTCGAAGCACTTAGGTGTACATATGCTTTATTTTATTGAGACAAAAATAAACAGAGGAGTTATTGTCGCCGTTTGCTGGCGATATGATACTATATACACCTTTGTGGGTTTCTAAACTTATGTACATAAGTTCGTGTTGATGTTGACCGAAGCTTTCTTTTTGTGTGTGATATTTTTGTGCCACATTTTGTCACAAATTTTGTGAGAATATTATTCTTTCCCAAGCGACAGAGGAGTAGCCGGTGCTACCTAAAGGCGCCAACCTGTCCTATTGCATGATCTAAAAAACTAGGGAAAAAAGCTACAGTAGTATGCCGTATGGCATAACCATACAATTAGAAAACTAAATATGCATATGAACATACACGAAGTGAAATTACACATTCACGATGGGTCATTATTCAAAAACACCGCATTAGGTCACTACCTACTAGAATTTGACGAGGGGATGTGACAGCGTTATGAACATCTAATAGCGAATCAAACAGTGAAACGGAAACATTGTGATCCACCCAAGAGTATATAGCATAAAAGCAACTTGAACGAAGATTCGTGGTACTCTAGGTGGATGAGATTTTTTATTCCTTTCAGGAATCATTTTCCACAATGCATTTCAGAGGATATAGATGTTTTTTAGACTAATTGCCCTTGTGTACACTTTATTTCTGGTAGAACATGAAGTTATTCGGTGTTGTATTCAATATTTCAAGCTATATTCTTTAATATCCCCATTAGAATCAATCAGAAAGTAACACCGTTTTCACCCCTCTACAAGGAACGCATCCACAAGGAGTTCTGCCACATCACTGCCGCTTAATTTATTTCTTCTGTCTTTATTCATTTATAATTTATTTCTTCGGTTTCAAGCAATTCGAGGAAACAGTGGTTGCCTATTCAGAATGTATTACCAACTAACAGATGTGTAATTATAAATTAACACTCATGAGGTCTCTGCAAAGCATACTATGCAATTACTAAACTTGACTCGACAGAACGTTGAGCTAGTTAAAAGGGATTCATGTTAGAAAAAAGTTAGGCATGCAGACACGGACAAATGAAGAGAGAAACGGACATGTACTAGACGTATTTTTTGTGAAACTGCAACTATTAAACGAGTGTGAGACACCATCAATATCATTGAGTAGGATTCTTTAACATGCTGCATGCCGTAAGACTCACTTGAGTTCAGTTCTACAATTAAAATAATGCTTTGCAAGGGGATTCTCACTCGTTTTGTCCACGATACCCGGTTAACTTAACGTTTTTGATAATACTGAACCGCGCACGGCGACATGTAACATCAGTAAATAAATATGTAAAATGAGCAAAATTATTTTAGTCATAAAAACAAATTTACGCAGAGAAGCAGGAAGAAGTAAAAGAGAGCAAGAGGCTGGGAGGTGTGTAAGTATCGCTGGCTACCGTGTGCTGGGAAAAGGGGCATCTCACACAGAGGAGTTGGACCTTACATCAATCACTAGGATCGACTGATAGCTGCAACGTCCTAAACCTGAAAGCTCCACGATTTTACAAACTCAAACCTTTCTTTACATTTTAGCTGTGACGGCATAGATATGGTTCTAAGAAAAACACACACTTTTGAGTCGTTTTCCTTCAAGACGACACTTTTCACGACACTTGTCGTCTCAATAATCGTCAAGTGTCGCTACAAGTGTAGGAAAGTGTAAAGTTAGGGCAAGAGTCGTCAACACTTCTCACGATGACACTTGTGTCCCCTTCGTACTCGCCTATAAGACATTTCCAGCGTGTCAAGGGGAAAAAGAAGCATAATTGTTGTTGTTTCTTGATGGACCAAGAACTTGTAAACATCATGTACCCACTCCTGCCAAAAGGCTACCAAAAGGCGGCCGGCAGTATTGAACAAAGAAAGAAAGAAAGAAAGAAAGAAAGAAAGAAGAAGAACGAAAAAGAAAGAAATAGAACAAAGAAAAGCCGACGGCACAGGAAGGGCACTGCGATACATTTCCATCGCTTCAAGGGGAAAAGAAACACCGCAGAAGAACAAAAGAAAGGCAACAGGTCAGGAAGGGCGCTGGTACTTGTCTTGCCGTCTTTTCTGTGTGCTTTACGATGTTTCTTGTTCCCCTGAAGCACAAGAAATGTCTGAGATGTCCTAAGTTTCGACTGGCGCAACGTTCAGCATAGAGTTCATGCACTGTTTCCACGTGCAGCCAGCGTGCTCAGTCATCGCGCGTGATCGCAGGCCGGAGGAGAAGCGCGACCTCTTCGTCCCGGGTCCGGGCACGTACAACATCGCCGGCCTCTCCGAGAAGGGCAAGGATACCGTGTCGGCGCCCACCATGGCGCCCAAGCTCCGCGAGCCCGAGGGCTTCAAGACGCCCGCGCCGGGAGCCTACAACCCGGAGAAGGCCGAGCAGTGCGTGCTCAGCGCCTCGCCCATGTACACCTTCGGCGCCAAGATCAGGGACCCGAAGCCCGCCGACATACCCGGTGAGTACGCCTCGCGTATCCCTACGCATCACGGTCACATCGGTGTTGTTGCTATATAGTAGTGCTGCTGCGAATGTATATATACCATGGCACGCGGAGTCAGTGCAACCTTTGGTACTTTCACGAACCCTTCGAGTGGTATGTCATACAGTATTAGATGCCTCTTTGCCAAAAGCTTCGGCCACACATCCTGGGTGAGCTGCATGGTATATTGCACGTGTGCTGCGCAGACCTCTGGCCCGTCCCTGTAGTGAAACGGTGGTGCATGTGATATACGTGTCTATGTGTGTGTGGGTGCGTGCTTGCTTTTTTGTGTATGTGCGCTTGCGTGCTTGTTGGTGTGTTCGAGGATGCGTTTCTTGCTTGTGCGCGTGGTGGAGAGAATCGTTCATAAAGAAACTCGGATGTTCTTTCACCCGAATTTTCGAAGACGAGAATCGATCACGTAACAATCGAGTACCAAGTAAAGCTTTTAGTTGGTCCATCCCTGTAGGGATGAAGCCAACTCGAAACCGGCAAGGTTGTTCCTGGGATGTAGTGCGGCAAAGCTTTGATGCGTGTCACAAGGCTCCGACAACGGCGAATCCGTTTTTTGTTTGTTTGTATCAAAGTGCATGATTCTGGGACAGCGCTCAATATGTCAGTTCAGCACGTAAATGCTTCGATGGAATTATCGCTATATGGCAAGCACTGCATAGAAGCACGTGGGAAGAAAGAACGAAACAAATGAAAGTCTGCATTTGAGGGCTAAACGCGACAGCCACTACGCCTGAACTTGGTAACCCTATATGGTAAGTAGCACTGAGTACCACTTCAGCATTTTCATTCATCATCGGGCTCTATGTGCACTGTGTGGGATACTTCTGCAGTGCAAATACGGCAGTTCCCGATTATGATGACACCTATATGTATTGCGGTTCTCAACTATTTCCGTACGACGGGCGCCGCCCCAAATACTGCATTCCTAATTTCAGATTTATAGCTCGAGTCGGATGGAGGGAATCGATTGACATTTCACTCGCACCTGCGTTTCCTTTGTGGGGCGCCCTGTTATTGCGAGTCTGTTGCTGGTCACTGCTGCCCTTATATTTTTTTTTCTTGGGTATGTGGGGTACAGCCCTAGTGAGTGCTTCCGACCCGATTAACGAACACACTCGAAATCTGTACGTTCGCTTGCGCTTTGTCATGAACTTGTTTATTTCGACGCTAATCCTGTCGACAACAGTGCGTTTTTCTGCGAGAAAGTTGACCAAGTAAGTATTTTAATGACTATCCTAATTAATTCTTCGACGCTGCATTTGACACAGAAAATATAACGTAGAGTATAGTTCTGTGGATCCGTCGTTGGTTTGTGAGCTTCACGTGTTCTTCTGTGTTCTTTTGAATACACTGTTGACATCTTGCACTACACTCATTTATTTATTGTTTTTTTTTGAGTACTGCCATTTCGGGAGCGCTGAGGCAGTGCTGCATCCGAAACTCTTGTGACCTTGTGGCTCATACGTATACAGCCGACCGCAGAAGTTTCTGGAGCACAGAATTTGTCGCGTTTTTGTCACTGCACCTGAAATTCAGGAGTGCAGCGCCATTTTCGTGCGGTGAGACCATTTTACTTTTCACTTCTGGTCAGGTTATATTGCCTGTAAAAAATGAGTCATTTTGTTAATCGTGGATCCAGGCCTACGAAAAAAGTTTATGGACGGAGGTGTACATTGACCAAGTCACAGCGATGCGAAGCACATTATAAATGTAGCAGTCGCAGCTCCACCTGTAATGACCGGAAGAAACCCGTTTGCGGACAACCGAACTTGCCGTTTTCGCGCGCTGGCTCCCCGCACTTTCCGTCTCCCGGCTAGATGGCGCGCTAACCTTGCGGGTGCAAACACGGCGCGCGCTTGAATACCTGCGCGTATTCACTGGCCGCCTGCGGAATGCATAGCGCGCCAATGAAAATAAACGGGGATCTATACGCAAGTTTTGGTAACATGGAGATATCCATGCAGACCGACCTACATATAAGCGTGTTTGTTGTCTCGACCCTGGCAGTACTCGACTGAGTTCGCGGCCATATTGCCGACGGTATATAGCGATATCTAGAAACGCTTTCTTGAAGAGTGTATTGCCACGAACACAGACATTTTTTGTGTGTGTGTTATTGGTCATTGCTGTCACATTCTGACTGACGCAGCTGGGAATGCGCGTGTCTTTGCTATGTCTTTTATGACGCCGAAATGGAATAAACAGTTGTAAACAACGCCTGTCTGCAGTTGTCTTTCTTGTGTGTTGCGTTTTTCCAGGCGTTTTTATAAGTTCGGGTATATTACGAACTTGGGGCTGGAAAAGTTATTTTTCGCCGGAAGAATTTTAACAAGACACAAAGGTGGGACAAAGCCCGAATTCCATTCGGATCGGATAAAATGATTTGTGAGAACTGGTGTGGACAATCGCTCATGTGTATTTTGCCGTCGGTTGTTTACCAAGACCGGCAAGTGTTTCTATACGACCACTTAACCAGGTTCCTTGACTTGCTCGATTACTGACAGAAAGAAAATAAACTGGGTATGTTCTGTAGGTGCGTTTTCACATGACTGCGTTTATGATATTTTTACAATACGTGCGTATTACCTGTCTATGGAAGAGTACAGGATTGAACCATATAAGAAGGTAAAGACGTTCGCGTTGCGTACTGCAAGCCTCGAGGCCTACAAAGCAAAATCCTTTCATTTTGTGCAGCAACCATATGACCGCGTAACTGTTCGAATTAGTTTTTAAGAATTGCTGGCTGGAACTTTGTTGCATATCATTATCACCGTCACTGCTGCTATCGTACTTGTGCGATGCATGTTTCTTTCCTAATGAAATGAGTTCGTTGTGAGTAATATTTTTTAAGATGCACGTCTCCTCTATTGCACTAGTGCGTGAATTGATCACTTTTTGTACTGCGTATACTCTTATTTCGACATGTGCTCTCATGTTATATGACATCAGTCTTTGAGAAAGTATAGTTCATTGCAGAACGTTGGTTGAGCGAGGTCCCCAACTTTTTGTGGCGACTCGACGGCGTGAACGAAAACTCGAAAACCGCTGCGGGAATGGCTGTGAGAACGGCGCTCGAATAACGCTCGCGGCACTTGTTTCAGAGGCCGACCGCCCAAGCCAAGAAGAAACTCACCGCCGCCCAAAGCTCGTACACCGCAACAGGCGAGCGCCCCGCTACTCCTTCGGCCTGAAACTTAAGAGCCTCTTCCGACCCAACGACAACCCTGGTAAACAAATCGGCGCATGCGTGGTTTGGGCCTTGCCAACCACCCAACTCTGCACTCGCCGCTTGTTGCACCACGCACCCCTCTACATGGCGAAATCCTGCTGCACTTTTTTTTTTATTGATATGATATAAGAAGATGTTGACGCACAAATAAGGCGCCGGCTACTCCTTAGCTCTTACTCTTAGGACAACGCAAGCACTCGAGAAAGGAACACCTGTAGCCCACGGGAAGCACTTCGAAATATCTCCTCTTCCCAACGAAGAACCTGTTAACATACGGCGAATGATGCGTTGATCTGGTCTTTCCAGCCCCGACAGCACCGAATTCTGCACTCGCCGCTTGTTGCACCACGCATCCCGCTATATCAGGAAGTGTTGCTGCACTGTTAATGCGATTTGCATTCTTAGCCTACTTCAGCCACTTTGTGTCTGCCTATCTAGCCTCTTTACGCCACTTTCTCTTCAATAGAAAATATGCTTTAAAATTTCCGCGTTGCTGGGTGGATTCGAACCCACGTCATGCCGGTTCCTCAAGCACACTATAGCCCTAGGCTTTAGCGCTGCGCGGTGTATGCCCGCGGGCAGCGAAGCATCAATTGTCAGGGTTAGCACGCACCGGCGAGCCCCTGGCGAAATCTCGGAGGTCACTCAAACGGAGGGAGACTTCGCGCACACGACGCTAGATGGGGTAGCGCGGGTCCAGAGAAAATCGCGAGGGACGAGCTAGGCTGCAGTACACGGCTCACGTGACAGGATTTGGCGGTGGCAATACGGTGTGTCGATACATTGGATGAATGCTAATTGCAATAACATCAACAGTCATCGTGAGATGGGTTCTCGCCTAATTTTTCTTCAACTTCTACGAGAAAATAAGCACGGAAGAGAGGAACAAACGTACAGATAAAGAAAGAAATTCAGGGAGGTTTTTAACCATGGCGGCGCCCGGTTGGCTACCCTGCGCCTGGAGAAAGGGAGAAAGAAAGATAAGAAGGGGGAAGGAGAGTCAGTGTGTGCACATACGTGGGTGAATGCTCACTCGTGTACAGTCACAAGTGATCTCACAACTCAGTTGCCTTCGAGAAGGGCATTAGCGCTTTGGCGACCTCATTGCGCGAGACTTCGACACTTAAGTCGCACAGATCCACCAACTCCCGATTATACTCACCTGAACCCTGACATGCGACTTCACCTGCCATCAAGAATCTTCTGTCGTGAAACTTTAGCACACCGCACGTGGTGAGTGCCACACTTATTAACGCTCATCGATTCGTCGTCAGCAGCCTTAGCGAATAACTTAGGCATCTCCTGCTTCCCAACAAAGAACCTGGTAAACAAACGGTAAATGTTGCGTTGTTTTGATCTTGCGAGCCTCCGCGCCAACGAACTCTGACGTCTTCGCTAATTGCACCACGCACTCTGCTATCGTGACGTCTTGCCGCACTTTCACCTTTACGAGGAAGCAAGCACTAAGCACGAACCTAATTAACAAAACTTGCGTGATGGATATATAAAAAAAAAAGGTTCTGCATCCCTACCAACAACAAAAAGACAAACGTCCATTCTGGCGTTGGTCGTCACGAGCTTGGCATGCCACCATTTGTCGCTTGTATAGCGTCACGCAGTGCACTGCCCCAACATCTCGCCCCACTTCTTGTCTGCGCTTGTTTGAGAAAGAAACCGCTGAAGCAAACTCACAGAACCGCGATATTTAAATTTTGCCCATGCTCATTTTGTAAATATCTTTCGCGTATTGCCACTCCAGGAATCGCAGCGTGTTTTCGAACTAGCCACACTTCTCTGTTTGATGTAAGAGAGACTTTCTTACCTTGATTTTGCAGCAGCCGCAATACAATATAGTGTGAAAAAAAGCTATAAAATGGGACTTCACGAGAAGGTCAGTTTGTTAATATTCTAATTTAACGATAACGCATTTTCGCTCATAAGGACGCGGTGGTTGCTCATACCGACGTGTTTAAGGTAATTAAGCGGAGCCTCACGCAGTGCAGAGAAGTCTTCACGCTGACGTAATGCCATAAAACTTATTGTTTGTTAAAATAGTCTTATCTTCTTCAATTTTATTGACGTACTGGTTCTGAAGACAGTTCGTGCAGAAAATATTTATGTTACAAGAATAGGTAACAACCGAGCCGGCGAGATATAGCTGAAACGACGGATGATAAGGAACAAATGCCAGGCATTCAAAGACGATCAACAGCTACAGAGTGCAATATAACTGATGTCTAGACAAGTTAGTATGGCATTCGCATTAAGAACAAATCGCCGAGTGAAGTAGCCAGATGAGAGGCAGACAGTACACAAGTAGTTGCTTGCATGTTATCTTTGTGCAAGCAGGGCTACCTAATCCAGCAGTGCACAATAATGATATGCAGTCAGATGCACGTTTGAAATTTATCTTCGTAAAAATGCGCCCCTATGGGTGGCTACACGATTGCAGCCCCAGGTGTTTACGACATCGACAAGGGAGACTCAGTGGTCTACCCGAAATCACCGAGCTTCTCGATGCGCCGACGACTCCGCGGGCCTAGTCCCGAAGAACTGCCAGGTCAGTGCTTGCATTGCGAAATATAAATGAAATGAAAAAAAAATAATTTGTTTGATCGAAGCTCTGGTGATCGGGAACGTTTGGGCACCTTCAGAGCGAAGTACGTGCTAGCCCTCATAACGAGAAAATTTAAGAAGCTTCACAAGCAGATGAGCTTGCCTGCTGCCGCGTAAGCAAACATCACAATTCGTAGTTAAAAAAAAATACACGTCAGGCAAGTATCCAGTAACTTTTTGGACAGTGCAAGGGGTGTCTTGAGAATCATTTTGCAAAAGGGCGCAGATAAAGGCCGAAGGGAGCGAAACATGAAAGCCGCCAATAAAGCAGAAACTTTTCGAGGTGCAAGATCAATGCGTAATGATAAACTCGGGTAGCTTATACCCTGCATGTTGCTAGCTTTCAAAGTATTACGTGCAGGCACAATGCTGACAGCAAGAATGACACACGCGAAAACATTCTGTATTATACTGCTTCGTGCATGGGCATTTCGGCACCTCCAGGGTGCTTTCAGCTGCAGTTGGCTTGTCCATTCCAGAACAAACCTGCTGGAAATGATTATTTTTGTTTGATTTGGTGGAGTGATTGATTGTTTGATATAGCAGTGAGAAGGCATACCAAATTGAAAACGTGAAGGTCAGTTTTCTCATGAATGAAGAAGCATGGCGTGTCTGTGTTCCAGCTCCTTGTGACTACCGACCAGAGAAAGCCGACAGCACCGTGTATCCGAAATCTCCGAGCTACTCGATGCGCCGAAGGGGTGTGCTTCGCGATCCGGAAATTTTTCAATTTCCCGGTTAGTGCCTGCCCGAGGATGCTTGCTACACGACTGAAATAAGTGA
Source organism: Dermacentor silvarum (assembly GCF_013339745.2). Lineage (NCBI taxonomy): Eukaryota > Metazoa > Arthropoda > Arachnida > Ixodida > Ixodidae > Dermacentor > Dermacentor silvarum. Next base: position 129,114,496 of record NC_051162.1, on the reverse strand, counting down.
ACGCGAGGAGCTTATGTGAAGTTTTCTTTCTTTAGCTCCTGGAGATTACGAAACAGCAAAGGCAGAGAGTATCACCTTCGTGAAGTCACCAGAGTTTGGAATTGCCTGCAAGCTGAAGGAGCCAAAGCAAGAGGGACTCGAATTTCCCGGTCTGTAGAAAAAAAATCTAAAGCTAAGCCTTTCTTGAGAATGTATCGCGTGGGGGGGACTAAAATGTGCTCATCAAGGCACACTTTCACATCCCTTGGAAAACTTGTCCCACCGAATCTCTCACACCAGGTCCTGGATCGTACGAAAGTAGAAAGGTGTACGACAGTTCTCACGCCAGGCCACCGGAGTATTCCTTCGGCAGGCGCTTGAAGGAACCGAAAACAGAAGACTTCCCTGGTTCGTGAGAAATTTTGTCACCGATTGACTTCTGCACCTTTGGTACCCCGCACTGCGCACTACTGCACCTTGGTAATTTTGAATTTCGTTATCCGCACAGAAGCACTCGCACAAAGTGAGCTAAAATGTATCTGAAACGCACATTTGAAACGCACTGGAGCGCAATGAAACGCTTTCGTTTAGTTTGCTGCTCCCCTTGAATTGCATATAGGCTTCATGCTGCAGAAATGGGAAAAAAATGTCGTCTTAGTGACCCGACTGAAACTGAAATCTAGCGAAGGAGTAATGGTTTGCAGTAAGCCGGAAAAAAACGAGGAAAGACAGAGGAAAAACGAACTGACTGTACACATTCTGTGCGAATGAGACCTGCCTCCCGCGAAAGTGCGTTTAACTGGCATGAAAGAGGAGGTAATTTCCAAATTGAGTTGAAAATTTTAGGGTAACCATGAACATATTTTCGGGACTGTAATGTGACCATGACACTTGGAGTTTCCTAAATATTACTAGTGGAAACTGGTGCTCCGAGCGTTCAGGTACACCGTTGGAATGATGTGTGGCACATGGATTTGTCTAATATTCGTGATTGCGGCTTTCGAAGTTCTTAAGGCATTATTCATTACGCTCGGCCTTTCTAAAGAATACTTTTTTTTTCTAAACGCTTCAAGGTGGTATGTTCCTGCTTACATGCAAACTTATTGCGATTGTTGCATTTACACCGCAATACTTTATCGCAAATGAACAATTTGCAAAGCAAGAAAGCCCTTTGAAGCCAGAACGACGAAGCTTATATCAATTTATTACCCATCATTTAACGATAGTTGAATCGGCATACATGAGCTCCAGAAGACAATATTGACAGAGTTTCCTTCGGAAATTTTTGGAAATAACTCTGTGATCTTAGTTGTGCTTCGCAAATGAAAATATACAGCCCTTTTGTAGTTTCATGGCAGTGACAGCTAAGCGGTTATTGAAGTTTTGTTAAGGACTCATCTTACCTTCCACATGCGCCGACCACGCAGCGCCTGGTGCTTACGACATAACCCGAGCTGATGGTGCTGTGTACACCAGATCGCAAGAGCACACGATGGCGCACAGACTGATGGAAAGGCCACCAGACAGCGCTGAGTTTCCGGGTTCGTTCAATGCGCATTCTTCGTCCTCGCGCACACAACGGCCGTTTCAGTGACGCAAAACGTACATGTTCAGCTCCAGGAGACTACGACGCCTCCAAGGCGGACTCGGCAGTCTTCTCACGAGCCCCACAGTTCAGTCTAGCCAAGAGGCTTGAACGCGAGGCTCCGGAGTCGATCGACTTTCCCGGTTTGTGAATTCCTTTTTGGCAAGATTCTTTTTGGCCTTTTGGCACTGTGCACAACGAGAACGTTCGCAGGCCCAACGGACTACGACTTAAGCAAAGGAAAGATTATGGCGGCCTATCGGGCCCCACAGTACAGCTTCGGGTTAAAGATCAAAGACAAGCCTCCGGATTCACTGAAGTTCCCAGGTGCGTCATCACGTCTGGGTATTTGATTTGTCTCGGTCGTGCGAAAGCGCACGTTTTCTTTCAAAGCACGGAGTCCTGTTAGCCTTGGACACTTCCATCTTGCTAGCAAGCCAAGTCAGAGAATAAAGCTAATTTTGAAACAGTTTCACACCGAACTCCAGCCAGTTTTTCCGAGTATTACATTTGCGGAAGCGTGACGAAGCCCACTGACATAATGGTAGCTGCTGATTTAGGTTATGTACACTAAACGCATGTCATACTTTGATCGATGATGATATAGCTGGATAAGAATTTCAAAACACAATACACAACCTCTTTACTTTGCCGTTTCTTGTGCACTTATAAACCAAATAAACAACATTTAGCCTTTTCAGTACGGCGTTTAAAGAAGTGTACCTACACCGCATGAACTTCGTGCCGCTGACAGATGAAAAACTGGAAATGGAATGAAGCCTTCAATCTCCTTAGCTTTCGAACGTTCCACGCGAAACATTTCCCCACACAATCTTTGTATGCAAGCTCGAGTATGCCATTTTCAGGTCCAGGAGCGTACAATCCGGACAAAGCAGACCGGGTGGTGCGCACTCGGTCACCGGAATACAACATAGGGTCAAAATTGAAGGAAAAGCCGCCCGAGCACTTTGACTACCCCGGTTAGTATACTATCGATGCCACTTCGCATTTTTCAGGAGTCTTATGTCGCGTAAGTTCTGACGTCACTTTTGTAGGGCCCAGCGAGTATCACTCAGAAAGGGCTGACCAGATGACCAGAAGCCGATCCCCGCAGCACAGGATTGGCGTCAAAATAGCAGACAGGCCACCGGAATCCCTGCACTACCCGGGTCAGTCGCAACACCATGGTTGAGAAACGCTAACCTTTATTTTTTGCCTACCTATGTTCATTACGTCTCTGCATTCAATAACGTCCTCAGGCCCCGGTGAATACAATGTCGACAAAGCGGATCACGTGATAAGGATTCGGTCGCCACAACACCGCATTGGCTCCAAGTTGAAAGACAAGCCGCCGGAGTCTCTGAACTACCCGGGTCAGTCACATTTAAGAACTGTTCGAAGCAACGCGCGATGCTTTTACATTTGTGTTGCCATTCAAGTTCGTTATTGATAAAAAGCAAACAATCACTTTAGGGCCGGGCGAATACAATGCCGACAAAGCAGACCAAGTGACCAGAAGCCGCTCACCGCAACACCTCATTGGAATCAAGATAAGAGACAAGCCTCCGGAGTCTCTGCAGTATCCTGGTCAGTGACGATTGCCAAATTCTGTAAAGAAACGTGCAGCGTATTCCTGATGACCATTATTAGAAAAAGACGGAATACTATCCGTAGGACCTGGTGAATATGATGCCGACAGAGCAGACCACGTGACCAGAAGCCGCTCACCGCAGCACCAGATTGCCTGCAAGTTGAAAGAAAGGTCGCCCGAGTCGCTTGATTTCCCCGGTCGGTCACTTTCGATTACTTTACCTCCATCTATTATTTCGTACATTTAATCGACTGCCTTCTTGCCACTTATTACTGAAGTACGGCGACATCCTTAGGTCCAGGGGAATACAATGTGGACAGAGCGGACCATGTGACAAGAAGTCGGTCACCACAGTACAGAATCGGCGTCAAAATAAAAGACAAGCCACCAGAGTCTCTAGACTACCCTGGTCAGTAGCTTTTTTATGAATTGCGAGAATTAAGACTTTTTTTCTATGTAGCTTTGGAATGCTCATGTTGATCATGACTAAATTGAAATCACGCTCCCAGGACCTGGTGACTACAACGTCGTGAGAGCAGATCACGTGACGAGAAGTCACTCACCGCAGCATCACATGGGCGTGAAGTTAAAAGACAGGCCTCCGGAGTCTCTTGATTATCCCGGTCAGTGCCTAAGTTAATTAGTCCTGTCTAAAACACGACTGTTTGCTCGATTTGTATTACTTTTGATCACTGGTCAGTAGCGCTAAAAATGCACTCGTGACGGTGTTTTCAGGTCCAGGGCAATACTTTGTGGACAAAGCGGATCAAATGACTAGAAGTCGCTCACCGCAACACAAAATTGGAGTCAAGCTTAAAGTCAAGCCACCGGAGTCTTTGGGCTATCCGGGTTGGTCACGTTTAAGTATTTAGAACTTACTCGGTTTATTTTTGCTTCACGTATAGTTGCTTGTTGCTGCTGATCACTGCTAAAGTGTGCTTATATCTCTAGGCCCAGGGGAATACAATCTAGAAAAAGCAGACCACGTGACAAGAACTCGTTCTCCGCAACACAGAATAGGCGTCAAGGTGAAAGAAAAGCCACCGGAATCTCTTCATTATCCTGGTTGGTCACAATTAAAATTATCTTATCAAATTTGCGTTTATTTCGTTGTCGGCATCTATTCAAGCCTGGTCACAGATGAATAATGTAAACAAAATAAAAAAAAAACCTAGGTCCGGGTGAATACAACGTGAACAAAGCAGACCGTGTTACGAGAAGTCGCCCGCCAGAGCACCACATTGGCATCAAGCTAAAGGATAGGCTACCAGAATCTGTGCAGTATCCTGGTGTGTTGGTACATCTCTTGTTTCTGTCCATACTAACGGAAATATCTATGAAATCAAAATTACCAAGCTCTAGTATTTACAATGCAAACCGACGTTCGTAGGTCCCGCTGACTACAACGTGGATAGAGCAAATGACGTCACAAGAAGTCGATCCCCTCAGCACCGAATCGGAACCAAGCTAAAGGACAGGTCACCGGAATCACACGATTTCCCTGGTTGGTTGCATTTGCATAAGACCCATCTTCCTTCGACCTTAAAACCCAATATTCCTTCACTTTCACATACCGATGTACTGAGTCGTCACTGTCATTCTATGCTAAATGCAAGCCGATATGTCTAGGCCCAGGGGAATACAACGTCGATAAAGCAGACCGTGCCACAAGAACCTCCTCACCTCAATATCGCATTGGAGTCAAGCTGAAGGACAGAGCACCGGAATCAGTGGAGTATCCTGGTCTGCTATATTCTATCATAAATGTCAACACAGCATTTTGTACTACCGCTGCATTGATCCTCTGTGTTAAACTAATGATAAGATAACTTTATAAGGTGAAGTAGAATACCCAAATTAGGACGGACCCTTTTATAAGAAGGCGCTCACTGCAGCGCGCTATTCACTTAAATTCAAAGAACAGTACACTATAAAATTGGAGTGTTTGCTTGTTCGCTAAAATAAGCCGTCTATTTAACTCCCAAGATCTCTTGCAAAAGCATGTACAATATTGACCAATTTGTTTTATTTGTACTAATTCTTGCATATTATATTTATATTCTTCAGACATGTTACAAGTGCGATTCATCTCTTATATCCAACCGAAATATTTATGAAAGACATCAACTCTGAAAAAAAAAAAACATAAGAGAGTTGAGCCTCAGGACTTCTGTAAATAAAGAGTTTTCACACACACATGTAAGGGTCACATGCAAAGCCCATGTGTTAGGTTCGAGCGTAGTTATCTGAACAGATGATAACGAAGGGAATAGAAAGCTTCGACCAACGCGCTCGAATCCCGAAACTCAAATGCACACGCGAACTGAAATGACGAGTGTGGCTCGTCTCCAACGGGAATCGGAAGAAGCAGGAGCCTGGACGAGTACGGTTCGTCTTTTGCGATATCGGCAATAACCAACTTGGGCAAGTACAACTCGGGCTAGGTGGTTGAAGGGTTAATGCTTACGTTTGGCCGTCCTTCATGCTCTACTTTTACGCACTGGTCTTGACACTCAACGACTTTCTTAGGTCCTGCGGAATACGACGTAGAGAGGGCAGACCATGTTGCGAGAAGCCACTCTCCACAGTACCACATTGGTATCAAGCTAAAAGACAAGCTGCCGGAATCAGCGAACTATCCTGGTCTGTCGCATTGACTGTTTTGAATTAGCTGCACGTTTCCTGTACTACAATACATATATATATATCACTATCTTTTTCTTCTACTATCCTGGTCTGTAGCATTGACTATTTCGAATTACCTGCACGTTTCCTGTAATATAATTATATGGTACTATCTTTTTCTTCCTTTACGTTTGGGCTAAGTCTAGTAGTAGCTGTCGCAGGTACCGGAGACTATAATCGGGGCTAGGTGGACTGCGTAAGAAGTATAGGCCACCGCTTTTCCAAATAGGAATCAAGCTAAGCAATAAACTGCCAGAACTGTCGGGCTATCCATGTCTACGCCGTAAATTGTTTTTGCAAGACAGACTCTATATACTGAGTGCGTATGGTTGATTTTTGACTACCATGCTACTGACAAGGCAATCAAATGGCGCATTGAGGTCCGGGAGAATACGATGTAGACAGGGCGGAGAGCGTTATAAGGCACTAGCTGCAGCATTTTATAGACATTGAATATAAGAACAGGGTACCAAAATTGATAGACTTTCCCGTTAATTGGCAGCGGTAATTCGCATTCTCATGTAAATTTAAGTCCTACGTGTGTTTCTTTTCAGTCGTACTTTATTTATCGGCACTGACATTGTAAGCATGACCATAGGACCAGGCCAATACGATGTGGATAAGGCCGACGGAGTGGTACACAGTAGATCAGCCCAGCATCAGATAGGCCTGAAATTGAAAGATTAGCCGCAGGATTCATTGGAATTCCCAGATTAGTGGCACGTAACAGTCCCCGCTGGTCTTGAAAGAAACTGTCCATTGTTAATTTTAGGTAACGGGCATTACCAGGTCAGAAAGGCCGATCTTATGACCCGTGATCGCTCTCCGCAACACAGCATCGGCGCCAAGTTAAGAGAAATAAAGGCGGATTCATTAGATCCTGGTTAGTGGAATTCATTTGGTCAAGGCGATAGAGTATGTTCAACGACTTTTATGTTTTCTCTTCAGGTCCAGTAGCGTACAACGTTGAAAAAGCAGATCGTGTTGTCTACAGTCACCCCCCTGAGCACAGGATCGGCGTCAGATTAGGAGAAAGAGAACCAGACTCATTCGATTATCCTGGTCAGTCGATGCAGAGCTTGATGGAAGAGCGCATTCAAAGAATGTGTAGCTTTTTCTTTAGGTCCAGGCGAGTAAAACGTTGAAAAAGCGGACTGAGTTTTGCGCACTCACTTTCCTGTGCACAAGATCGGCATTAAATTAGGAGAAAGACGGCTGCAATATTTTGATTACCCTGATCAGTTGGTATCACTTGCGTGGAGCGAAAGACGGCTCTCACCGAGTGTATCGCTGTTTCTTCAGGTCCTGGAGAGTACAACATCGAAAAAGCAGACCGGGTTGTCGGCGCTCATTCTCCTCAGCATAAAATCGGCGTCAGATTAGGAGAAAGACAGCCGGATTCATTGGATTACCCTGGTCAGTACATTTTACAAGGCTTTAGTGGAGCAGGACATTCACTGACTCTATTGCCGTGTCTTTAGGTCCTGGAGAGTACAACATAGAAAGAGCTGACAGAGTTGCACGCAGCCACTCTCCAGAGTACAAAATCGGCACCAAGTTAAAGGAGAGAAGACCGGATTCGTTAGATTACCCTGGTCAGTCCATCTCACAAGGCTATAGTGAAACTGGGCATTCACTGACTGTGTTGCTTTGTCTTTAGGTCCTGGAGAGTACAACATAGAAAGAGCCGATAAAGTTGCACGCAGCCACTCTCCAGAATATAAGATCGGCACCAAGGTAAAGGACAGGAGACCGGATTCACTAGATTACCCTGGTCAGTCCGTCTTACAAGGCTATAGTGAAGCAGGGCATTCACTGAATCTATTGCTTTGTCTTTAGGTCCTGGAGAGTACAACATAGAAAGAGCCGATAGAGCTGTACGCAGCCACTCTCCAGAGTATCAGATCGGCACCAAGTTAAAGGAGAGGAGATTGGATTCATTAGATTACCCTGGTCAGTCCATCTCACAAAGCTATAATGAAGCAGGGCATTCACTGACTCTGTTGCTTTGTCTTTAGGTCCTGGAGAGTACAACATAGAAAGAGCCGATAGAGTTGCACGCAGCCACTCTCCAGAGTATAAAATCGGCACCAAGTTAAAGGAGAGGAGACCGGATTCGTTGGATTACCCTGGTCAGTCCATCTTACAAGGCTATAGTGAAGCAGGGCATTCACTGACTCTATTACTTTGTTTAGGTCCTGGAGAGTACAACATAGAAAAAGGTGATAGAGTTGCACGCAGCTACTCGCCAGAGTATAAAATCGGTGTCAAGTTAAAGGAGAGGAGACCGGATTCATTGGATTACCCTGGTCAGTCCATCTTACAAGGCTATAGTGAAGCAGGCCATTCACTGACTCTGTTGCTTTGTCTTCAGGTCCTGGAGAGTACAACATAGAAAGAGCCGATAGAGCTGTACGCAGCCACTCTCCAGAGTATCAGATCGGCACCAAGTTAAAGGAGAGGAGATTGGATTCATTAGATTACCCTGGTCAGTCCATCTTACAAGGCTATAGTGAAGCACGGCATTCACTGACTTTATTGCTTTGTCTTTAGGTCCTGGAGAGTACAACATAGAAAGAGCCGACAGAGTTGCACGCAGCCACTCTCCAGAGTATAAAATCGGCACCAAGTTAAAGGAGAGGAGACCGGATTCGTTGGATTACCCTGGTCAGTCCATCTTACAAGGCTATAGTGAAGCAGGGCATTCACTGACTCTATTGCTTTGTTTAGGTCCTGGAGAGTACAACATAGAAAAATGTGATAGAGTGGCACGCAGCCACTCTCCAGAGTATAAAATTGGTGTCAAGTTAAAGGAGAGGAGACCGGATTCATTGGATTACCCTGGTCAGTCCATCTTACAAGGCAATAGTTAAGCAGGGCATTCACTGACTCTATTGCTGTGTCTTTAGGTCCTGGAGAGTACAACATTGAAAAAGCTGATAAGGTTGTACGCAGCCATTCTCCGGAACACAAAATTGGCGTCAAGTTAAAAGAAAGAAGACCAGACTCATTGGATTATCCTGGTCAGTCAAGTTTATCAGGTTTTCTTGAACTAGAATTCTCACTGAATTTAATGCTGCCTCGTTAGGTCCTGCAAAATACAACGTCGACCGAGCGGACGGAGTTGTGCGCAGCCACTCTCCTGAGCACAGCATCGGTGTGAAATTAAAAGAAAGAAGGCCGGACTCCTTGGATTATCCTGGTCAGTAGGCGTTATTAGGCTTCACTGAAACAAAGTGTTGAAGTCTGCTGCTGTGTCCCCAGGTCCTGCAGAGTACTACGTTGAAAAGGCTGACCGGATGGTGCGAAGTCATTCGCCTGAACACATCTTCGGCATCAGACTGAAAGAAATGCCTCCAGATTCACTGGAATTCCCTGGTTAGTAAGCGACAAGCAATTATAGGGTGTTCTTGACTAGCTTAATATGCTGTATACTATCACACACGTGCCTTAGGAAGCACCCAGACTTTGGAACATAGCAAGGAGGCATATGACGCCAACAGAGTCGACTCTTTCACTGGTGTTAGTTTCCCAACCGACATATTCGAGTGAGCCACAAGATGTTGTTGAAACAAATTTCACGATATGATAATATACCGTCCACTCGATTGCTGTCATCAGCAGATTAATGGGCGGAGCAATGTAAGTTGTCTACCAAAATTAATTTACATCCTTTTCAAGCACTACAGGAAAACATAGAAGAAGTTGCTGGTTAGAAATATTTCCTCGTCGAAAAGCTTGGCTCATGCAGTGCTGCGTCTTTCTGGAAGAAGCACAACTTTCCCTCGAGAATATTTTGTTGTCGTTGTTTGAACCATTGAGAAAGTTTGTGCTATACACGACGACTGTTTTAAGCAGTTTCTGTATAAACCACGTTTTTTTATTGTAGCAGCTTCTGATTAGGGGCAAGGTGGTAGGTTACTGGCAAACCTCGCAGAACTGTGAGAAAATCGTTTCTCGGAGACTGGAGGAGCTAAGTGAGGGTATCGAGGTTATAAAAGCATCCTTAAGCACTTGAGAAAGCGCTATCGAATCAGGAACCTGTGGAATTACACCTCATGACAGCTCCTCGCCACTACGACATTCCCAAGGGGGATAAGATCGTGTACGGCTCCACGCCCCGGTATACGACAGGCGTTAAGCCTCCTCAGCCAGCGCCAGATAGTATGAGCTTCCCAGGTAGGGTTGTGACGCCTCTTGTTTCTACACATGCTGCTGGCACGAACCGCCACTCATGACAATCGTCGCTTCACTCTCGAACAGCCCCTGGAGACTACAGTATTTCAAGAAGCCAAAGCACGCTTTATCCTGGATCTCCTAAATTTAGCCTAGGAATGAAATTGAAGGACAAGCCCCCGGACAACATCGACTTTCCTGGTTCGTTCAGCTTTAGTATCTATTGTTCATCGTGTAATATAAGCATTCTTCCTGCAGTGTTGTAAAATATACGTGTTAAGGTTTTTCAGAGCGTCGCATATAGACAACATAGCGTTAAATTATCCATGCCGTCCAACTGTTAGATCATCTTTGCTTCCTTCCATTCCTCGATTCTCTCTCTATCCGTAGCAAAACTTTCAGATGACCGCTACTGACCCTCAAAGCTCAACATAACTGCTTTATAAAATTGTACTAAGTCAACATTTCATCCTCAACAACTAAAAGCAACTGCCGTGGCCTCCTGTGTCACATCTTTTGTACAACGTCGGCGCAATGGAATTTCCTTAGTGGATACTGAAAAAAAAATGCAGAATGCATAGCGTTGGCTGTGCGCCTATGTAGTGTGACACACTCAGCATGGTGGCCGATTAAGCTGCGCATGGCACATAAAAATAAAGCTCATCGCAAGATGCACATGCATTCAACTTCATAATAGTAACGAATTTACCATGTTTAACAGCAGGAGAACTGACGAAATGCAAATTTTTTTTCAACATGCACCGTAAGGCAGACAAAGCTGTTCCTAGCGATATTACAAAGCCTAACTAACAAAATGCTATTTTGAAGCATTTGGCTATACGGGATGCCAGACTTTGAGTACACTTATTGTTGTGTCCTCGTGCTATTCAAACGTGCATCTCAGAACGAAAAAGGTGAGAAATCTTACTCAGGTTTCTCTTGCTGTTCAGCGCCATCGGACTACAGCCCTGGCAGAGGCGTAAGCTTCGTGAAGGCGAGGTCCCCAAAATTCACATTCGGCTTTAGGCTAAGGCCTTCTAAGCCGTACAGCTACGGTTTTCCAGGTTAGTGCGCACCATACTGACACTATTTTGTCTCGGATGCTCGTTGCACTGACGACACGCAACCACTGCTTCCATCGAGCTCCATGCAGTTACAATGTATCTCGGCCAGCTAGGATCAGCTAGGATTGTTTATAGTTCTATCCCACAATTCAGTTTCGGCGCACGACTGCCTGAAGGTCCACCCGAAAGTCACTATTTCCAAGGTAGACTAAAAAACAAACTCACGTATGACTCACATTTGTTAACAGCTTACAGTACACGAATAATTCTTGACCGCACACAGTGGTCAAACATAACGTAAGTAGAGTACGAAAACTGAGCTCTATTAAAAAAGGTACGAAGCGTTGCATATAACGACTGCTCCGCATAATGTGCTTATTTAGTTGTACTACAGTTTTTTAGCACATGTCACGCAAAGGGACAGTTCGAGCACTCTGCGTTGGTAAATAGATTTATATAAATGCGAGTAATATATATCCTTTAAGATGTATAACACCTGTTCTTATCGTTTGGTAGCACCAGGAGAGTACGACCCCGATAGAGCGAAGGAACTAGTTTATCCAAAGTCGCCACGCTTCACTATGCGTTCGAGACTCAAGGAACGACTGCCCGACAACGTAACGTTTCCAGGTTAGAACTGTGAAAGAAAGTCTGGCGCTCTTTAGAGCTTATTCTTTCGTTGTTTTTGTTATTTTAGCACCGGGTGCATACGATCCTGACAAAGGCAATCCTGCTCTATTTGGATTGCCACCAAGAAGTAAATCAAGAAGTCCGAGAAGATCAAGGTCTCACGACCTCGAAGACAAACGTGGTGAGATTCTTCAATAGCGTAGCGATTTCGTTAAAAATTAGCTGATTATGACGTTTGCAACAATTTTGTCAGGTGACTAATAAAATAAAGTTAGATAATGCGCTGCCGACCACTAAAGCTTTTATTTTACATATATCTAAAGCAGCGGCATCGCCCCCTGAAAGAACGAGCATGAGAAGCAGTTCATTCCGAATTGTGAGGACGACAGATGGGGCTGCTGGTGGTACGTGTCATTTTTTTTACTAGAAAATGTTGCCTTTTCGCGTAAGCAAACATAAAATGCAGCGTACACAAAGTTGACACACTTGAAATCTTTGCTCGATGCAATGTCTAAAAGCAATGCACATTTCTGCTCAACAGAGCGCGATTTTAAAGGTTCGGAGCAGACGATCAAACGAAGTCGCTCGCTAAGTGGAAATCGACAAAAGGACACTGGTTCCAAAATGGGAAAGGTATGAACTTTGGAACAATATAAATACTTCGCGCTCTTATTTTGCAGTGCTTTGTGTCTTAGAAAACTCTTTACAAATAGACAAAACAAAAGAGGAGACGTCGGGATCTCCAAAAACTACGACACGAAGCAGATCGTTTCGACTGACTCGACAATCCGAATTCGGCATTGATGGTACGTGTCTCTGAATTTTACGACTGCCAATAAACGTTCTGCAAACGCTTATTTCAATTTTTTATCGCAGAAACACACGCTAAAAGCTCGCAGGAAGCAGTAAAGGAACACCGTTCGCTTAGGATCATTCGCAAACAAGCAGCTGGAGTCGAAGGTAGGCCGCGTCTCCCTTGAACGTATCACGAATGATAATACGATCGCATTTGCCCAGGAGAGCCACCACAGGTGAAAATCGTCGTTTCTGAAACGACGACTGACCGAAGCAAACCAGAAGGCGATATGAAGAAAAAAACTGACTCAAAAGGTTAGCGAATCGCTTGCCAACATTGATCGTTTCAATAGTGCTGAAACACCACGCAGCGACCGAAAGAGAGGAAGCGAGTTCTACAGTTGGGACGAAGAAGAGTGGGTTCCTTCGATCTCTCCGGAAAAAGCTCGACGGTACTGAAGGTATACGATGCACCATCGCGTTTCCAACGTTATGTGCCATGCGTTTCGCCTCCACATACGTTCTGCAATCTTTCTTTTGAAGAAATCTCTCGGACGTCTAAAGTGGCTAAGGAGCCAGCAGCACACAAAACTACCACTCGTGCAGTGCAGAGAAAAGCAGACGAAGAGCGAGGTATGAACTTGTCTAGGTGGTACTGCCGCTTATTATCTCCGCGTTGTAACTCTTATTGTTACTTTTTAAGAGCGGGTCAGCGCTGCTAGTCAAGCGGGAGCTATGTCTCGAAGGAGTCGGTCGCTTCGAGTCATCCGAAAAGAGGTGGAGGAGATACCAGGTACGCAGCGTGTTGAACACTGAGTACGGAATGCTTACATCTGGAAACGTCATGTTCCCCGCTTCGCCGGCGCTTAAGTAGTGTTCTTTTCTTTTTCTTGCACACGCATAGATAAGCGAGCCAGGTCCACTGACGAACTGACTAGACGAAGTCACTCGTTGCGTGCAGTACGAGCAAGGAAAGATGACATTGAAGGTACGCAGTGTAGATGCTCGAATATTCAACTCTCGTCTCCTGTCACCGTGGTCGCTCAAAAGCATTTATGCGATTTTTTTTCTCAGCAGAAGAGCCAGATAAAAGAGCTAGGCCTTCGGAGCGAAGATTAGGGCGGAGCAGGTCCCTTCGAATTGCGCAAAGCGGAATCGACGACATTGATGGTAGGTGCAGTACATGCTTCATGCGCAGGCCACAGAAACTTGTCAGTAATTCTACACTTTCTACGAGAGTACTTTAACACTCATCACGTGGTTTCGCCTGCAGAGAAAGAGAACGTGTCGAAGTCCGAGACTCATATAACCGCATCTTCCTCTTCGAGTTTTCACAAGGAGCGGTACTCGAGCCAACACTTGGTGAAGGGTCTCGGTAATGGCGGTGAAAAATCTCATTCCTTTTTTAAACTCCCATTTCTTAAAGCGCTCGCATTTATGAAACGTCCGCAATGACGTACTCTGTCCGCCACGAGCCTGACTTGCGCTTTTTCATAATTTCAATTTAGAACCTGCTGCGTTTACCACGAGCGACGAAAGTGGCATGTTCGAAGACGACGAAACGATGGACAGTGTGTCAGCCCGGGACAGGACGTTTGTGCGAACTCCGACTGGTCAGTGCGTTTCAACGTTGCCTTTCACCCGGTTATGTGAAAACAAAATCACAACGCAATTTGTATACAATTTATTAGAAACTTCAAGTAACTTAAGAAATACATGACTTTGCCAGTATGCTTTGCGAATTTCACATTGTGCTTCGCGGAGCAATGATTGACAGCATAGACGACATACTGTTGTGTTTATCTGCTCAGAAGAAAAAGTAAAGTGAACATTATATTACTTTAAGTTTTTGATAACTCTTCGGAAGTCTATTTGCATTCGCTGTCTTCTTTCGCGTTCTATATTTGTTGCCGTTAAGAATACATGCCAATCTGTGCTATAGTTTTACATTGCCCGACTTCACACCACAGACTCGTCCAGAATTCAAGTTTCCCCGGACAGTTTTGGGGAATGGAGGCATGCCCAAGGAAGCATCAAAATGGCACCGAGATTTCCAGAGGGGCTTGACTTCTGGAAGCCACCTGGAACAGGGTCTTTGTTCGCTAAGCTTTATCAGTCCTGGACGCAGGAAACAGCTGTTTCTCCTGGTTAGTAGACCCGTTACGTCTGCCAATATTTTATTCGTTTGACAAGTCCGCTTGTACACATCCACTTGCACAACCTACCAGGCCTGAGTCCTTTGCTAAATGGTGACTGAAAATATTGCAAACCTGGCAAGGCTCCAACTAGCAGACAAGACAAAGGTCTCGCAGCTAGATGGACACTTCAAGTACTCAGCTGTGGGCGAACAAGGAAAGCCTCTGGCTGAGCTCCTACAGTGTGCTCGAGCCTGTGGCTTTCCTCGTTGAACCGCAGTTGATTACTTCAATTACGCAGAATCATTAAGCCTGTAATGTGAAGCAGCAGGAGCTTGAAGCCTGTAATGGCCAACGTATACATGCTACGCTGACCTGATACCTCAAAATTGTGATATAGGAACGGTAAATTTAACGCATTTGCCACGGCAGCATTTTGATGCGCTTCAGAGAGTCTTCAGTTCTGGATAGGTAGAATGAAATGAAATAATTAATTACTGTTTAATTGGATTAAAACCCAAATAACATTTAGCTGCTCCGTTTTTTTTTTGTACAAATATACTCTCCATGGAAGAAATGCAGGTGAACAGGTTGTTCTTAATTTTGTTGATGTTGAACTGTGTATTGCATTACAGGGTTAATCGTTTTGGTTTCTTGAATCAACAAAATGCGATTTTTTATTTAGAGTTCATCCAGATTGCTAAATATTGCTAATTGTTCATTGCGTTCTCCTCAAAACATACGTGCACACACGCACAAAGTAACACGCAGAACACTGTAATTTACAAGCACAGCTTTTTCTGAAAGCAACCAATTTCAAACCAAGTTATGGTAAATACGGCAAAATATGTGCATTGAGCATGTGCAAGTACTTTTGTACGTTGGAGTAAGGTAGAAATATGGGCGAGTTGGAAAGGATGTATACTTACTGGTCAGCGCGAAAACAACTGAGTACACAGAGGTCCTGTGTCCTTCTAACTTTGTGTCCTCAGTTTTCGCGCTTACCAATAAGTATGTATTGAACGTTGAACGTCGGGAAATCAGGCAGTCATTTACGGTGTATAACTGCCGTTTAGCGTTCGTTCCGAGACTTTTTGTTGTACATTGAACAACACATCGTCTTAATTGTTGCCGTATTCGCAGCTGAAGCAGAAGACAACAGCCGAGTGATGTTCCGTTCAGCTGCAAGCCTCCTCTTCAGGAAAGGTTTTGCAGCAATTCTGCGGAATGAAACACCTGGTACGGTTACCCGCAGACGTCGGTGGGCCAATTGCAATCTGTTTGAAGGATTCCATCTAATTGCTATTGCCTTGTTCCTGTACCGCGCGTCCCCACGGTAGCTACAGGAGTGTGGCGACAAATATAAGGAGTCTCAACACACTTTTTAATGTTTAAGATGATTGTACACTTACTCGTGCTAACATTTATTTATTCTACAAGTTGTTACTACTTTTCACTGTGCAGCCCGATAACTTCTTCGTCGCGAGCTATTGTGTCTTTAGGCGACCCTAAAAAAATAATTATCTTCCCCGTAATCTACTAACCTAAAGTGGCTGAATACAGGTGTAAAAAACTCTGCTTGTCTTCAGCAGAAAGAAATTGCTTATTAGGCCAGACTACCCATCTGTAATTACGCGCCCATACGGTGGCACTGATGACGTCAGTGTTACGTTAGTTGAATCCCTGTTCCTTTATTTTTATATATTTGAGTTCCTTTTGTGCTAAAGAGCTCAACCAGAGATATCAGGTAAAGTTGTATAATTGCATGCTGTATATATATTTTTAATAAGCTATAAGCTAGCTTTTAGCAGACGCTGCCAAAATCTGTGATCGCACTGGAAGTAAGGTAGAAGAAATTGGCGTCGCCACTTGAGTTTCGTTTTTACGTCACTTATGCTCCCTATTTGCAACTCCACGAGTGTAATGCACAAACTTAGTGTAACTTAGCATTTCCCTACAATGTCTCTTTAACCGTCCCGTTAATTGCTAGTAAAGATGACGCACGGGTACAACACACCGGCCAAAGTGCTGCCCAAAATGAATGGTTCCGAAACTAGCTAGCTTCCAGTTTGTGTTTGTCCACGTGTAGGGGTGTCAGCATGCTGAAACATTCGCGCCTTACAATTATTTTCTGTTTTGCCGACAACAGGACCGGGTTACTACAACCCGAGCATCGGTGAACAGCTGCGCTTCCCTCGCATGCCGAGTTTTACGATACGAAGAAAGCTCAAGTGCCCGAAGAAAGAACCAACGCCTGGTTAGTGTATCCAATAATTGTGCTCGTATTTATTGTGAATGCTCCTGTTTACATACATGTCTTAGAACGCGATGAAATCATTCTGTCAGTTCCCATGTCTTTGTTTTTCTCATAGTTTGAGCACTCAGCTCTTTATGCAACATCATTTGTAACCTATCCATCAGAATTTTACGTTCATTATGTGAGTGTAAACCTAATAAAGTGTTATATATCCATCTAATTAAGGGAGCGATAGACAGTATCTTTTCAAAGTGAAAATTCGCGATCTATGTCTGAATATTAAGTTATACGTGCGGCATATATCGAAAGTTGTATACGCAACGTCCTCTACATGTCTCAATGTTAGACACATGTACACAATTTGTATGTAGAAATCGCGCAGGAATGTTACAGTAATGCATTTTTGTGTTCACAATATGACAAAATGTGGGATTTTCTTACAAATAATAAAATGAAACTGCAACTTGGAGCGGATCACGTGTTTCTTTTGCTGTTGAATGGAATGTGTTGATGTCGTTTCTTACTTTTTTGTTCCTGCGTTGGGCGCAGCTCCCTGGGACTATAGCCCAGACAAAGCCGATCCTCTGGTGAGACCCATGTCGCCAGCTTACACCTTCGGACACAAGGGCGACTGTTGTCATTGCAGAACCACGAGTCCTGGTTTGTACACTTGCAAAATGGCTACCCAGAGGGTCCTTTGCAAGCATCTGCACTGGGTCTGCACTGCTGCACTTGGTTCACCCTGCTCTGCGCCCCTTTTTCACCGGGTAGCACGCCTGAACACCTTCGCAGTGCACCGACTGACCCATTTCTCC
Organism: Dermacentor silvarum; assembly: GCF_013339745.2. NCBI lineage: Eukaryota > Metazoa > Arthropoda > Arachnida > Ixodida > Ixodidae > Dermacentor > Dermacentor silvarum. Next base: position 129,096,784 of record NC_051162.1, on the reverse strand, counting down.
TACTCTTCTCCGTCGTAAGGCTGTCTCCTTTGCACCGAAGCGATACCCGAGATCTCGCCCTTTTTGTTTCACCGATTGCGAGCGTCCGTCTGTACTTTAGCGCCGTGACATGCGACAACCGCGACTGTTCATTTCACTCCGTGTGAAGTCTTCTCTGCGCAAATAGCTGGCTACACGATAGACACTGAATATCAAAGTAAGATGTTTTTCTTTCATACCTTTCTTGCCTGTCTGTGAATACATGTGGAAATAAAGGTTGCATATTACGTACGGTGGCTTTCGACTTTTCTTTAATGAGAAATAATCAGCAATGTGACCAGCAACGGGCGCGCAGTTACTCATCCCTTCGATGTAGTAGTTGGCAAAAATGCGTTCTTTCGAATTCGAAATGAAGTCTGACATTCCAGGCTGTGGTCAGAGTATTAGCTGACAGCATTTCGGAAAAATTTGGTAGCATTCAACATAAGTTACTAATGAGCTGTGCAATTCTTAGTACTCGCACGGGACGAACATTTCACTGGCACACAAATTCACTGTGTACGGTTCTTGAATAAGCGCAACGTTCATGTTTATGTCCCATGACTGTTGAAAAAGAACCATGTATGTTTATAGACAAGTATGCCGTGAGCTATTGCCGCTACTTGATGAGTTTCCTCTAAAGACCGAAGGTGTAAACCCATCGCTCAATTGTTAACACCAATCTGGCCTTGTGTTTTGACAGCACCGGGTGCCTACGACCCCGAGAGAGCTGATCAGTGTGTCAGATCACTGGAGCCTAGTTACACCTTCGGAGTGAAACACAAGGATCCTAAACGGGATAATTTTCCCGGTACGTTAAAAGGCTTTCTACTGGCTTCACTCCCATTACTTAACCTCCCCAGAATAGAAAAGTTGCGAAGCTTCTCTAACCTCATAATTTGAAGCTCATGTGTTCATCCCGGTGAGTCATATAAGTCATTAAACGGCTGAGGATGGGGAGATAGTCGCACTCGATCAGACAATGCATAAATCATGCTTAGGATGTCCGAAATAAGCATAATACGCATTGCTATCCGAGTAAGTGTAGAAAAGAAAAAAAAATGTTTGGAGGTTTTAGCATGTAATATCAAGTTGTGCTCTGGATTAAAATTTATACAACACTCAAGATTTTTACGCAATATCACTTTTATAAGAGTATTTACGACGTAGAAATGATGCAACGCGTTATATTTAACCCTGCAGACATACTCTTCTAAGAAAGAAAATCAGAAATGCACAAATATGAAGAGAACTTCGCAACTTTTCTATTTCGGAACGTTGGTTTGGAGAGTAACAACCCTTTTTGTGCATTCCCTTAAGGTTATACTTGGGAACCGTACTAACAACCGAGGTATGGTCTTCTACTTAAGTGTGTCTCTGTGTGTGTGTGTGTGCTCTGATTTCACTTAACATGAAATTCTGTGTAACTTGCACTCTTTTTTACATCACTTCTGGTTTTGGGCATCTGTTGACTATTCTTTCGCTCTGCATGATGCTGTGCTGAGTTCACCTAACCGTGAGCTAAGCGTGCACCATCACACTGAATAAATGCCAAATTTGATCCAGCGGAATTTTGATGATGCGTACCAATAGTTTTAATTTAGAAGAGATTCCTGGGACAAAACGTTCGTGTGATACAATATATAGGACGATCTTTAATCTCAATGTCAACAGCGTTATGGAACAAGATAAATAATTTTCAGTGCCACCCCTAATGTTTTCCAAGCTGGCGGCAAGACAGGCAACGCTAAGAGCGCGGGACGTTGCGATTGTCAATGGCATTTGCTTGTCGCATCTGTAGCCGTCTGTGTCGTCACTGTGGCGTTTCCTCAACGTTTAACAACGTCAGCGAAGTGCAGTTCGTAACTAGCTGCGCTACCCCATCAGGCGTCCGCGTCATCACGAAGCACCTAACGCACTGCATAGACCAAATCGATCTTCATACAACGAAAAATACGCAGAACACCAAGGAAAAGACAGCCTAAAGAAAAGGACTATATTCATTTAGCCTGTCTTTTCCTTAGTGTTTTGTGTCTTTTTAGTTTTATGAAACATGTACAAACTAGCCCAACAAGTTTTATTCAGATCAATCTTCTCTAGGGTGCGACATCTAGGGTGCGACATCTAGGCATGCGTTTGGTATTGACGCCGTAACGACAAGCACGACACAAGTGCACGTGGCAGTATCGTTGAGATTTCACTGCCGTATCAAAACACGTTTTCCGGATAAACTCGTGCCTTGGTGCCCGCTTTGCTGACGATATCATGGGAACCCACGAGGCAAAAAAAAAAAAAAATGACGAAGGGGTTTTGTTTTTCCTACCCTCTCTTCTCTCTCTCTTTCTCTCAGCTCCCGGCACCTACTGTCCAGAGAAATCTGACACGGTTCTAGCCACGACACCAGCTTACACCTTTGGTATCAAGCATAAGGATCTTAGGCCTGACGATGTTCCTGGTAATATAAACGCTTTCTCTCTAGCAGTACTACACGCTTGATTCTCGCTGTAGACTTTCTTGGTGATGGTCGTACGCCCAGTTGCTATTGCATGCTGATCCCTAATGCCAGAATCTATCAAGAAATGGGCGAAGAGCATTTAAAATGCTGATTTACGCTATTTGTTTACTTTTTTTCTGTCTACAATATCTGTTGTATATGAAAAAACAACTGCTCTTGTTAGACTTACTAGATCCAAATGACAGAACTGTGACGAATTGTAGCATCTACTGCTGGAACCTCTTGCGTTCATGAACGAGCTACTTACCCATGAAACTTTAAGTCATGAGTACGAAATCGATATCTTATGTTACACAAGTGGTCCGCCTTTTTTACGCGCGAAGTAACAAGGGAACTTGCCACTAGCTTCATCTGAATGAAATGGTGATCTCCTAGAGACTTTTCTGAAGGCACTTATCATTAGTTTTAAAGTGAACATTTTACTCCGGCCTTTGTACTCACGCTATGCAACACACAACACACAGAAAAGTAAACTAGCGCTGTGAAGAAAACAAAAAAGAAACTTGTGCTTCTATGTGCATGACCTCAGCACCCGGTGCCTACTGCCCAGAGAGAGCAGACACCGTGCTTGCAGTCACGCCGGCCTACACCTTCGGCACCAAGCCCAAGGACGCTAAGCCCGACGATTTCCCCGGTAACGTGTTCGAATTACACAGCAGACGTGCGCGCTAAGCTTGCCGGTGTTCACTGTTAGTGATAGATGTTAGTATAGATTTTTGTAACTACTTCATTTGCTAGCTCCTTCCATCTGTTTCCAACTTTATATTGACTACTTGTTAGTGCGAGGCACCCTTACTTGACGTGTACGTTTAAATATTAAACGCATCTAACCGGCACAACTTATGATCCGGTATTTGGTATGCTAACAGATTAAGGGTGTTATTGTTATGGCATTCCATTTATTTGTTGAGCATCAGTTAAAAGTCCTGCGCTGTTTCTTTGAACAGTTATTTCAGACAAGTGGTTCGACCAATACGTATGACGTGTGCAAAACAGTTATGTGCTCACTGTTTCTATAGGTGCCCTCGAGGCGATGGTTATGAAAAAGCGATGCATCGCACTCGCATCGTAACGTGATGTTGGGACCTTGCTACGTTGGTTTTTGCTTTGACGTCGTTTTGCGACGGCGTACTCACGCGTGACTCGGTGTTTGCGTTATAAAAACTTGCGCATTGTACAAGCGATTGTTACACGCCACGAGTTTTAGAGAAGTGAGTGTTTCTGCAATAGGCTCGTTACCTTGTTATCTTAGCTTACTGCACCATTGCCAATGGTGCGATATAAGAACCCAGTAAAATATATGCAGTGCGTCGCTAACCTTATTTAACTACCGGCCTTGCGTTTATTCTGAGAGTATTGAAGTGAGTATACGTTCTCCGGGATGGCAGGTGAGCAAAGGCTAACCGTTTGATCTTTTGTACTATTTAGGGCTGGAATATACAATAATGCATATATCGGTTTGGAAATATTTTTTTAGTTGAAGGGAAAGTGTTTTCATCTACCTGTGTATAGCATAATTTCTCAAAGGTAACCCCAGAGGTTTCTCACAAGAAACATTCGGAACAAATAAAATCATGATCTGAGAATGAAACCATGAAGAAAGGCAATCCGTGCACCAGGTGAGCTACCAACGGCTGCAGTAGTTAGCAGTGGGGAGGCTGTATAGGTTTAAGGTGTGAGTACGTGGGAGACTTGTTCGTCAAATGAGCTTTAGAAGATGCAGGCGTTGCGTAGAAATCTTTGAGAAAATCAGCAGACTTCGTTTGATCCCACCCGTAGCTCAATTTTGCGAACTTGCTTTTTAGCAGTTTCAGATGTCTGATTAAAGAAAGGTGTTCTTGCGAACGACAAAAGAAACCCATATAATGCAAATGTTCCAGATGAAGGCGGATACTTGACATGAGCAAAAGTTCAGCACACATAAAAGCCCCAGGCTGGATGCCGATGTTCCGACAAAGGACCTTCTGACCAGTAATGGCGCAATGTCCTGAACTTCTTGTTTTTATATCTTGACAGAATAAGTTTGCTCTTTAAACTGTGACCGACGCATTCCACGTCATCATGAATTATATATATATATATATATATATATATATATATATATATATATATATATATATTTCGCACAAACTGTCATGATTTAAGAGATTTGCCGCTGCCGATAAGATAACAAAAACGGCATCTTTTCTTTTACTTTCTGCCCTGCTGATCTTCATTTAGGGTCTTTCTTTCTCTCCATTCTATTTCGTGCAGACCAGCATGTAGGAGAATACACGCCGGCTAAGCACACCGCTTTTCAATAAGAACCTTTTCTCTTTCATGTCGAAACATTCTCTCCAGCCTCGGGCGCCCCTTGAACGCCCACTCTTGTTCAACGAGAAATATAATGCATTAGCCATGAGGTCCATGCACTCCCATTAAAAGCTTTTCGATTCCTGTATTTAAAAAGCAAAAGTTGAATGTGACGTTGTGCAATTCACAAATTATTCATAAAAAATGTGATGATTATGCCAGTCACGGCGCACAAACAGTGTCGACTTCTTATGCACTATAAAGGCGATGATACATTTCCGGCTGATCTTCTTGGGAGGGAGCAACTACTTGCTCTATAGCTATATACACTTCCAAGCGTTCTCCAGCAATCCGACATTTTTTTTCTGCTTGTGCTCGGTTAGAATTAGTGAACTGTATTGCGGTGTACAAAAACTCCCTAAACTGAGACGAAATATGAGACATTAAGTTACTCCAGGAAAAAAAAATTAAACAGTGGGTACTGACATTTTTCTTAGTTCCCGCATTACAGGCTGAGAGGATAAAAGCTTGTCGCGTATTTATATTCTGACGCTAACAGTCCTTGTAGTGAGAAGCAGTCACCAAACCTTCTTTAACGTAGATTAGGTCACTGCCGTAAGAGTGCACAAGAAATCCTATCTCCTCAGAGTTGCTGCAAATGTTGCCCGTGGACATAATCACGAAGGCGGAAACAGTCATACTAACAACTGAAGCATCGCTATACGAGATTCAGTTCTTGGAAATCAGTTATGCGGAACCCCGAAAAATGGAGGAAAGTTCATGAAAGGGAAGAAAACTTATTTCTCGTGTTACTTGTCTCTTTCTTTTTTTTTTGATTTTTCAGTACTTACTAAACATCTTTGCAAGCATATTTTTTTTTGCATCGTACAACACTTATGAGAAAGTGTAGAGTACGTAGCGGGTAATCACCGGAAATACGAGAACTCTGGGAACGGCATGCATGCTCTCCTCTTCGTGCTAACATATCATTCTTTAGATTTAGGAAATTTCTTAAGTTCATTTTAAGGGACCTGAGATTGTCCATCTGTCATTTCCTGAACACTTTTAACACGGTTATTTGGGCAATTCAGTGCGATATTGCAAGTACGTGCAGCGCGAAGAGGCGAATACAAAACAAAGAATCAGACAAGACGAAGTGCTGACTAACTGTCGTAACAGTCAGCGCTCTGTTCTGTCTTGTTCCTTCCTCTGTCTCCGCCTGTTCGAGCAGCGCCTGCTTGTAATTCAACACTTTCGACGCTAACCTCACCACCTAACACTGCACTGCACTTCATCATCTAGCACCGGGTGCCTATAGACCCGAGAAGGTGGACTCGGTCCTGGTCAGGACACCTGCTTACACGTTTGGCACCAGGCCGAAGGATTCCAGGGATGACGGCGTACCTGGTAAACCATGACTCCACTAATCACTATATCTTTTCCATTCATTCAAATAACCAGCTTTCTCTTACCCTTCTTTATTCCATGCTACTCTAGCTAAAATGGATACGCCGAATAAACGAATAAGTTAAATGAGCCGGAGCATTTAAGACGGCTTCGCACTGAGGTTCTATAATTTGCGCTTATTTCTATCCGCCGATAGCAGCTTTCTACATAGACGGCGCTAATTACTTACTGTTATTGTGATATCCATGGCATGCAGAAAGTGGCCTTAACGTTTTCGTAATATTGGACTGCCACATCCGAAATGTGAGGTAAACTAGGTAAGCTCCACTATTAGTATTAAGATATGCCTGTACCGCCTGTACTATGCATTCAGAAGTGCTGTCTTCATGACAAGACGTGGTCATTGCCGTTGCTGAGGCTTATATTCGACTGATATGTAAAGGTCCTCGCAAGAGTGTGCCGAATTCATGACCAGCGGCTTACTGTTTTATTTGGCCTCGTGACTGGGTATCACAATGTATCGATCTAAATGACTAAGAAACCTCAAGCGCCTGTTATATTTATAAGGGTTATCACTGCAGTTGCATCAGGGCAGAGCTATTACGAGAGTCTTTAAAAATAGGCATTACTTCTTATAGTTATAAAAAATTATTAAATTATGGGGTTTTACGTGCCAAAACCACGATCTGATTATGAGGCACGCCTTAGTGGGGGACTCCGAAAATTTGGACCACCTGGGGTTCTTTAACGTGCACCTAAATCTAAGTACATGGGTGTTTTCGCATTTCGCCCCCGTCGAAATGCGGCCGCCGTGGCCGGGATTCGATCCCGCGACCTCGTGCTCAGCAGCCCAACACCATAGCCACTGAGCAACCACGGCGGGTATAATTATCAAATAGCCACAGCGTTGATGTCAATAATGTGACTGCAACGAGGGCTTTTTTTATAATACCACATGAATACCCACGAATGGTTTGAAGGAGTGACCGACAAGTGTAGCAGAGAAACTACAACATAACACAGTATGAGAGAGATTGAAAATACATAATACGCCGAACTAACTTTTCAGAGCATAATAAGCTTTAAAAAAATGTAGGTTCAAGGAAGCAAGGCTATTGTGCGTTAGATATATAGATTTACAGTTTTTGAGGAAAGACAGAATGATTGTTACGTGTTGATTTAGTGACTTCCTTCGAGACCTATGCAGTCTTTATGTGACAAAGTCAAACACGCGTGCATACTGAACTGTGCACTATCGTAGTTCTTTAGCGAGAATGACTATATGAAGAAACAAATGATCCACACATTGCCTCTACCTCAAAACCTCTTTAGTATGAAAATTCATAACCGGTTTTATACGTGGCAAAATGAGTGCTTCATGATCATGTCAGGAGGTAGAAAACTAGACCCGATTGAGTTTTGGAAATAAAATCTTTATATTAGCGTCGTGCGCTTATGATTCGTCTTTCCGTTGTCTTTTAGTGGAAACGCGTTACGTACCAATCTATGAGGCACAACATCAGGTCCAAATAGCAACCGCAGTCAAATGTACAGAATCATTTGATGTACCCAGAACATGCCGCGCTGACTGTGACGTGTTTTTTTTTTCTTTGCAGCACCCGGTAAGTACAACGTACCGGGCACTGACACGTACAAGAACAAGTCCCCCGCCTACACGCTCAGCTACCGCACCAACATTCCCTCGGACCACACCAAGAAACCCGGGCCCGGCGCCCACTCACCGGAGAGGGTAATTCCAAACATGGAGCTTGTCCTTCCACTTCATGTTGAAGAACACAAAGTAGTCCAGTAAGGTGGTCAGTTTCAGTGCGTTGATGCTGCATTTTGATTGTTCATCGATCGACGCAGCAGACAGAAAGGGACAAAGCACACGCGCAGTTTGAACGCAATCTTGATCAAACCAGTGTAATTGGACGGGGCGACGATATAAGTACTCCCTCAATTAAGAAGACCGCCGATGTCACATGTTTACGCGATGGCTGTGTCAACATGGGCTTTGGCTACCTCTGTCTGAGCTACCGAAGATCGCTAGCGTGAACTGATGTTGTCTATCCGTGTTTGCTTGACTGTTGCGTACATTTCTTTTCTTTTACGCTTACCAATAGTGTTTTGTCTCTCCCCGACATTTTTTTCCGTGTTGCTTTGCATATAGCACCTGGTGATTACGTGTTACGGACGTGGTTCCTGTTTCGCTCCTAATTTAAACTGAAATCAAACTTTCGGATAAATCTTTTTTTCCCCTACATCTCCGTATACAGTGCGTGCGCTCTGTCCCTTTCCGTGTTATGCGCTGATATACAATCAAATAAAAAGTTTAATTGGCGCAAAGCCAGCGCGCGTGCAACGAAAAATAATTTGTTGTGACGACGAGAATCGGTCCTATTTTTGGGCACGCTGGTGTTTTATCGCAGCAACTGGTATTCGGGTTGCATCGATATAAAATTGTTTAATGAGATTGATGTTCCTTTGTTTGCAAGATTCCTGCCGGAGTGCGTCGGTCTAAGTCAGGTTTCTTAAAGGTTCTATGCGCCCGCCTGGGGATAATTCTTGCGTGGAAGTAGCCCAGATTCTTACTCTAAAATAACGTAGAGAGCGTCCATGTTTGAATTTGAATTTGAATTTGCCTTTATTTCCATAAACGTACAATTTATGGGGGATGTAAGGAAAAAGTTGCACACAGCAACTTGACGGGCCTTAAAACCCATTCTGAGGGCAGCAGCGGCAGGCACAGGCGCTGCTGTCTTTAAATGAATTCTTTAAATGAATTAGAACGAACAGAATTCAGGACCGATAACAGAAATGTTCTTTCTGAGATGAAAAAGCTGGGAATTTCCGCCATTGAAAGCAAACCTGAGTTCCTGGCAGTGAAAGACCAGACGGATTTAGTTTTACTTGATTTTTTTTTTTCTTGCTTTCCGTGTAAACACGACTCTGCTCTTGCAGGTCTGGATGAACAAGAGCAGTTCACCTCGGTTCACCTTTGGCATCCGGCACAGTCCTGTTGCTGAGACACCCAAGCCCAAGTAGGACCTTCGTGTCAGCTAGTGGCCGACGCCCAAAACAACAGCAGCCCGCAAAGGTGTGCACAGTATAGCGTGGGTTATTTCTACACTGCGTTGTGCGAACGCAAAAAACAAAATCCAAAGTGCAGTAACTATCTGAATTCTTTAAATGAATTAGACCGAACAGAATTTGTGAGCGTCCGACTCCTAAATGCGTTAGACTGCCTGACCTGTGAACTTGAGAAAGACATTCCAGTACTCTCAGAAAGCACAAAGGTATATACAGGACAGTTTCTAACGACGCTTCCACATGCTTTCTTCTTATTTTGTCGAGTAACACTTGAAATCTACAGTTGTTTGCTACAGCCGAGCATAATTGTTTGCTATATAGCTCATACATACTGCTCGCTTCGCACAAACTGATATGGAACAAGTTTTATGACACTAGTAACTATGTTCAATGGGCGTACTTTGTTTAATGGATGGACGTTTAAAAAATGTGAGCAATATTTTTGTGGCTTGAGTTAAACCCCTGTGTAGTTACGGTTAGGACTGTGGGTATATAGAACTGGACAATCCTCGGTTCGACCTCCGGTGTCTATAACTGTTCGGGTGTCTCAACTGAGTCGCATCTCGTACTGCCTGAACAAAAACGTGGCAGACGTACGATAACAATTGTTCCAGTTTCACGTTACATAACCACTGTCCGCAGTAAAATGATTTGTCAATGGTAATGTTATTGAGTGGGATAGCTGAGGAGCCATCGGCCACGCAAGAAGAGCTTAGAAGGTTCAATCGCCACTGTACTGGCCCGGAGTGCTTATTTATTGCAGAGTAAGTCATGGGTGACGGCAAGTCTCAAACCGTGGATATAGCACATTATTTTTTTTTGAAGAAAGCTCAGTTAATCATATCTCCTGTTCAGTGCCTTACACTCTCAATCAGGAAAACCTGATGAATTTCCGCGAGCATGACACGAAATTCACCATAATAGTAAATATTTTGTCCATTGGAGCCAATAGTATACCAAAGCAAGCAATAAAGTTGATGTGCTACCTGCGTAACCAGAAAAAAAAAAGCATTGCGTGTTTTTATATCAGTGGCAATTTAAAAGGGAACTACCATTCAGCAGCTGTTGCGAATTGAAGAAGACTTGGTTATTTGTGAACCGGTTATATGCCGTTGGCTCAGCGTTATAGTATAGAAATGAAGGCCGATTCGGGAAGTTGGTAGTAGAAGGCAAGTGAAAGTACTAGGCCTAACTTCCTTTTTCTTTTTGCATCGCGGTTTTGATGACGCGATGGTTCGAGGTCTCCAGTCTAGTATAATGTGTGGAAGATGAAGTAAACTAAATAATTTTGTCGTTGGGAAAGCTGCTTAAGACTAGATTTGTTACTTTCAACCTACAGAATGCAAAATGGGAACGAAACGTTGCAGACACTATAAAAAATATCACCGTTGTTTGTTATAAAAAAACCGCCCAAGCACTCCGTACAGATGTTTAACCAGCGAAGCTGAAACCTGCGGCCCGGGTGTTTAGCAGTGGGTTAATCCTGACGCTATATTGAAGCGTTTCTCAATTATTGGTTGCAAGTTTGTGTTTCTAGTGGAATGCAAGCGCCAATGGCGGGCGGAGGCTGCTAACCACGACGCCGAGCTAACTCGAGGTATCGAACGCATGCGACAACGCCGAGCCGAGGAGGCGGCGTTGCGGGCAGAGCAGCGTCAACGTGGCAATGGCGGTAACGCGTTCACTAACGACGTAGCTAACGGCGCTGCCAATGGCGCGCGCGCTTGGGTCCGACGTAGAGAACGACATAACTGACGGCGCAGCCAATGGAGACGTTCAGAGAAACATGGGACGAACGGTTTTTGGTTTCGCCTAGCCATATACAGCTTTCGCTTTAAAATTCAACAACAATTATGATACTCTCTAATGCGGAATTTGGGCGCAGCTGTATACGTGTTTTCATTTCGCGATGTATTGGCTGACGCGGACAATCTATCTCGTGCGGTACGTTGCAAACGAAGCGAAGTGTGGCGCGACTTCCTCGCTAATCGGGTAATCGCAAGAGGCAGTGGGTGGGTGACGCGGGGGCGCGATTCACAGCAGCCGCCGCAGACACACCTCCGCTCATGCAGCGCTTTGTTTCTGTATATAGTATCGTTAGACACGCTCGCCGCAAGCCATCGGTGAACAGACGAGGGCGCGCTACTCCGGCGCCATCTCGTAGCGGTCGTCGCCGCAGACGCGGCACTACGCTATTCTCACGCTTTCGCCATACCCCCCTTCTCCGCTTTCCGCCTCATGGTTCGGCTGCACCCTCCTCCTTCTCCACTTTCCTCCTCGACCTCTCGTCACTATCACCGTCTTTCATCGCCCGCTGCGTTCCGCGTTCACTCCGATTCTCCGCTATGCTCGTTCGCTCGGTTACGACGAGGCACAACGCCGATGGCGACGGTCAAAGCCGGAACGAGCGCCTAACAGCTGCACTCTATAAGAAAGACGCTCTAAATGCTTGTGGCGCATTTCAATGAAATTGAGCTCTAGGCCCTGTGTTGATGGAGATGTTATGACTTCGCAAATACCGGTTGCAAAAAGTATTCGGCCAGCTTTGTACTAATATTGTGTGCTGAGCGTTAATTTATTTGTTTTTGTTTTTTCTGCAGGACTAACGGCAGCTACGACAGAGAATATCAACGGCCGTCTACTGAGAAGACCAGCGCAACATCAGTGCCCCTTTGTCATCGCATGGACGCCGGTGCACTGAATTAAAAACGCACAACCTGTTGAAGCAAGAACATAAATGTATTTAGCCATAAACTTGAATAGGCCGTACGCGTTCTATAGCTTGTAAGTTTCTGTGCGCGTTGCCAAAGACGACACTTTTGTAAAAGCCGGAGGAATGAACATGGGGTCCAGTGTAGTGGTAGACCGTCGGCAATGCTGATCGAAGTTAACTTGTTTTTTTTTTTTTTTTACCTCCGCAACCTTAATATTTTGATGCATTATTGGGTGCTTGGGATCAGCTAACGTATAACCGATACTCATGCACCGCTAGCTACACTAACGAAGCTTTCTTTTAGACTACGCTTAAGAATGGTACGTTGTCATTTTCTTTTTTTCCTCGCTGCTTAAGCGTGACCATGAAATTGAGGAGAAAAAATAGAAAAAAAGCAAGCCTAAAGTACAGCAAACTTTGTCTTTATATTCGCTCTTTTGTCACGATGCTTCAAGAAATAAAAGTGCACGAATTGCACAGAGAACAAAAATGTGTTTCGTGCTCCTTTTTCCACCAGATGAGCAGATCAATGAGTGAAGTTTTTGTTTTTCGCAAGTTTGCCCTGCGGCATAAAACGTGCGAAGCCTGCAAGTACGCGTGTAGAGTTTGTTATGTTCGACGAAGTCCAACAAGAATCTATGGTTAGAATCATAGATCCACAAAGGAGCTGTACTTGTTTGCGTTTTTTTATCTAGCGCGAACACTGAGAAATAAGTGGAAGGACCATAGTGATTACGTGCACGTTCACGCTTCCAAACATGATTCATGCTTTCGTCCTTATTTGTTGTTGCTCCAATTCAAGGTTTTCTGGCAATAATACCGTAAGGCATATTGTGTCCTGGTGGCCTGTAGGAGGGGAATATTGAACGTAGACGAAAATTGCACACATTACTGCACAGACCACAATGGAAAAAATCGTGGGCGAGCTTGTCCTATGATTAGACAGTGCGGATCAGCAACAGGTAAGTTCGCGGTGTTCGATCACACCACGCGTTCACCCGCTCCGAGACTGGTCACGAAAACTTTATACACCCTCTATATTTTACTCGGTGAATCGATAACGCGCCGAAGTACATGGCTTGCAGTGTTCAAATCTCTGCATGTGCGAACCGATGAACCTGTGAGAATGTAAGGACTCGTCAAAAGGTACATCGACTTCATGTTACAGATCTTGTTTATCTGTCTGATTCCCCTGCAATCATCTCCGCGTTCAATAGCGAAATCTGTGCGTTCAAATCAAAAGCAACAACTGCCACCATTGACAAGTCTCTCACTCTAGAAACGGGTACCACCGCAGAAAACCAGTGCCTCGTTTTAAGCCAACCCACTTGTCGTCTCTGTAGTTCCTCCACTGAACGCGAAACCGGAGACACGGAACATCGCTTTGCGCCGCCTAACGCAGTCATCATCGACATATCGGCTTTACTGCGCCGTTGCGGAATTTACACAAGGCAAGTCAGGCAGAAGACGTTCACCTCCGTAGTTGAAGGTGACTAGCGTATATATAAGAGACACAGTTGTCAAGTGACACGGAAAGCCGGAAACATGGCCCGAGCTACTCGTTTCTTTCACAGGCGTGCCCCTACCCCGATGAGAATGTTGAAGCGACTGTACAGCCTGGCCATCATGTGGCGCGTCTCCGGTTGCTTTTTTGTCGCCAACCTCGATCCTCATGATATCGATCGAGCTCGAGTCACTTGGAAGTCCTTCTACACCCTGTATTCTTTGCTGTGCGCCTCCATTCTGTTCTCATTCAGGATGCTGCAGATGTGGGCGGGTTCTCACGGTGAAACAGATTCTCGAGGCGCCCTCTCAACCTCGCTTCTTGAGATCATGAGGAACGTCATCGGCTTGGAGAGCCTGGTGGCGTTTGTCGTGATGACCATCAGGTCGAGGGCTGTCCTGAGGTTCCTTAACAACGCCAGCGCCTTTGAAGCGTCCGTGATAGTGCCGGTGTTCCATCGGGCGAAGAAGCCGTATCCCGTGCCCTACGTTTGCCACATTGTGTCATTCGCATGCGTGGTTCTGTACAGCGTAGGTCATATGGGTTGGTTGGTGATTACCACTTACCGCCACATGACGACGACTCAGACCCTACAACTGTTGTACGGCCTCGCAGCCAATGCCTTGTACTTGGCAAGTGACTACGGCAACAAGGCCACAGCAAGAGCGGTCTGCGAAGTCCTCGTAGACTACGTCAGGATACAGGTAGGCATAGAAATTATTTATGGCGATTTCATAAATTAGTGAAACACAGCAATCTGGAGCTTCGCCGCTGATTGAATACTGGCGCTTTCTATGGCAAAAAAGAAAAAAAAAACAGCGCTGGGTGTCACTACGCCAAATAGTTACATTCATTACTGACCCTTTTGACATTTTTTGGTTCTTGGTCGGCAATACAACATACAGTGCGAAGTTAATGAGCAAGTACGCATGGTGGGTATTACCGAATGTCATCTAGATTTTATGGCATGATCGCGATAATCATAATTTCTTTATTCTTTTAAAATTATGTAAACTGACAAGAAGCGTTGATTTGGGCCCCTATTAGAAATAACATAGAGCTCTGTGCTGTACCAAATAGTATATATATCGTAGTCCCATCTTATTCCTTGAAGATATGCACTTTAACGATGTCTAAGAGAGAGATAGAGGGATATAAGGAAGGCAGGGATGCTAACCAGTCAAGAGTCCGGTTGACTACCCTACGCTGGGAGAAAGCGAATAGAAAGAAGAGAGAGGGGTATATAGACGAGCACGGGCAGTACGATAGAGTCAAAGGCGCTCGTACAAACCAGACGCTCTCAGAAAGCATGTCATCTAGATTTAATAGCAAGCATGATCGCAATAGTCGTAATTTCTTTATTCTCCTAAAATTATGTAAACTGACAAGCATCGTTCATTTGGGCCCATATTAAAGATAGTGTAGAGCTCCGTGCTGTAGCAAATAGTATATATGTCCCTAAACGACATTTCATCGTAGTCCCATTCTGTTCCTTAAAGAACTGCACTTTAGCGCTGGCCAAAACATCTAAATACCTATAGGAGTGCATGTCTTTCATGCTCCATATTGTGCTCGCCGTGTTGGTCAGTTAAAGCATTTCCTGCAGTTGCGTTCTGTATTATCTGTGCCACATCTTGTCGTTAGCAACTCCCTCGTTCAAGCTATACTTACAAATAAAGCCTTAATCTAATCGAAATTAGACTATCTCTGCGCTATTTATGGCAGCTACCAAGGTTATGTCGTCCAATTATCTCGAATCTATCCAGATCTTAGCTGCCAGTTTTATTCTTTCTGACATCCTACACCACAAGTATTTCAGCTTTGAAATCTAGGTCGGGATCGAATCTCGGCCACGGCGCGGCCGCATTTCGATAGGGGCGAAATGCGAAAATACCCGTGTACTTAGATTTAGGTGCACGTTAAAGAACCCCAGGTGGTCGAAATTTTGCGGAGTCCGCCACTACGGCGTGCCTCATAATCAGATCGTGGTTTTGGCACGTAAAACCCCATAATGGAATAATTTTTTTTGATAACTATAAGAAGTAATGCCTATTTTTAAAGACTCTTGTAATAGCTCTGCCCTGATGCAACTGCAGTGATAACCCTTATAAATATAACAGGCGCTTGAGGTTTTTAAGTCATTTAGATCGATACATTGTGATACCCAGTCACGAGGCCAAATAAAACAGTAAGCCGCTGGTACGTAAAAGTAAGCCGTTGGCACGCAAAACCCCATAATGTAATTTTTTTTCTGAAATCTAGGTTATATCTTCCCTCGCTCGCCTCACATCGGAAAACTGCTCGCTTTTGCTTATTTTGCGGTTTCGTTCATTCATTGCACCTAGGTAAAGAAACCCTCAATGCAACGCATCTATATTCCCGCCTAGCTTATGCTAATGCTGTTGCCACATTTACCACGTGACCATGACACCTCACACGCACTACATCTCAAAGTTCCCGAGAATCGAATCCGTTTTCGATATTGCTCTTATTAGCGACATTTCTTGTTTCAAGACTGCTATTGAAAAGACCATCCGTCAAGCCAAGTCACTTTACCTGACACGCCACTTTTTGTGGCCACGCGTCATGTAATGTCTAAGGGTGTGCGAGTATTCGAAACTTTCGAATAACAAATTGAATATTTTTCTATTCGATTCGGTCATTATAATCAAATAGTCACAAATTGAAAATATGAATATTTCTACAACATAGCTTTCGAATACTTCACATTGCAAGCTGTGCATGATATAACATGGAACTGAAACAAAAAAGAAGGAAATTTCCTCTAGTTAGAGTGCATTAACAGTACGGGAACTTACACTGTGCGCGTAGCGTCCCTAAAGGAACGAGACTTCCTTAGATAAACAACCATCATTCGCGCTCACATTTTGCTCAGACATGACATTTGGCAGTGAGTTCTGTTTCGTAATACTTATCAATGCAGCAAGAGTGTGGGCTTTGGAAACTAAATTAAAATACGCTTTTTAGCCACATTAGTTGATTAGTTAATTTAGCAGTTGTCCCATCTGCAACGATATTCCAAATAGAGAAAAGGGGTTCTTCGCTCGGCAATAGCTGTAAATTACGCCCGGTTCCGCTTTATTCTCGAAAGTACACAGAGACGTTACCGGGCTGTCAGACTGCCTTTTAAACCTTCATTATAATTATCCACCTCACATGCTCCAAACAATTATGCTCATTTGTTAATAATGCTCCATTCGAGATTTTGATTACGTGTGCCTCATAACGGGCAGTTCAATGACGCTTGGTAGTTCAATGGCAGTTCAACTTGCTAATGTAAGAAATGCTGAGATGTCAACATTGCCTTATAGTAATTATGAAAACTTTTCTAAAAATATTCACCATTTGATTGTATTCACTTTCGGCACTCTCAGACTCGTACTCAATTCAGCCTCAAATACTACTGTTCGTAAACGTCCCTATGCTGGAGACCTAAATAAGCAAATATATAAACGAATGAAATAACTAAACGTCCACCATTTAACTGCTCCTAAAAAACATCGCGAAGTTGGTATGCAACACAAATGAACCCTTAATAACAATAAAAGAAACTGGGAAGTACTTTCGAAAGAGTCGGGTCCAGATTATACACAAATCCATGCAAGCCCGTGGTTCCAAATGCACACTCTTAATCTGGTTGCAGACAAATTAGGTTTCACTAAGTGGAACATTTGTGTTCGTGTGTTCCGTGTATTTGCCGGAATATATGTGCAAGGAGATTACGATGTACCACTTATCTAATTAGACATGCGGAACGATAGTAAGGAAGTACAGTTGAAAGAACGCAGTAAGAATGCAGTAACAGTAGCACGAAGCTCAACCGAAGGGAGAGCCAAAGAGAGAGCCCATGCTCGAGGACGTTTATTTCGAATAGGTTCCACTTAGGCTTACGTGAAACGACATTAGGAGTGTGCTGCTGAACCACCGCATCTGCACATTTTTCTGCAGTATATTTGGTTTGCAACTGTTCTCATGTAAATCACTGCTCTTCCTCTTCACTCTTCCCTTTGTCTTAGGCTGACATCTTGGCGCAGAAGCACGAGTCGGGGCTCAACTTGAGGGACGTTGAAGAGCTTCGCACGAATCTGTCCACCATACAGGCCTTGAAAGAGGAGATCAACGCGGCTTTAGACCCTTGCATCGTGTTCTACTGCCTGAGGGCCTTCAGCGTGTTCTCCCTAACCTTCTACGCTCTCGTCAAGCTTGGCTTCAGCCAAGTAATCAGCGCGCTGCTTCTGTTCTACCTTCTAAACGTCGGCTTCGGCTTGACCGACCTGGCTTTCGTAAGCCACGCTTTGGAGAAGGAGGTATTCTCTCACACCGCTTTCCACAAAACTGCAGCGACTTTTTTTTTTTTTTTACGCTGCCTGTTAATGATTTCAGCGAGTGATACGTAGTTAAACATGCATGGAATCACATTGGTGATGCTTACACTTGTTGCTGAAGCTTCTCCACAGTTCATTGCGCGTCCGACTGATCAGTGAGAAAGGAGGAGGACGAGAAGGAGGTTGGCTTGCTGGAATTTTCGGCAATTGCTCCGATGCGTTACATTGAAAATGAAGGCGACGTAAAAATAAAGTTCAGTCACTCTAAGGGGTATATATATATATATATATATATATATATATATATATATATATATATAATTAAGCGGTAAGCTAAAGAACGCTGATGACATTATAATAGGACTGTGGCCTCATACTTTGGTGTAGCCGGTTGTAGAATTCTTTGGACACTTGCCTATCATTTTTCGAAACATTCGACTATCCACTCGACAGTACTAAATATTACATATTGTGTAGAAAGAAACTGTTTCGTTCGCAAAGTTGGGCGAAGGCTCCACTTCTTTGCAGACGTGCAAGAGAGCGTCAAGCAAGTGAAATTAAGCTTACAACAAAGTACGCAATCGGCGCCGAAGCGTCCGATTAATAATCCATGCGAGCCCCAAAGAAGGAAACTGTAGCGAAAGATTTCAGAATTCGATATTAAGCAATGACCAGAGCACAAAAGATAATATCTAAAAACTATATTGTAGTCAAAGACTGTAGAATTACTAAAAACTTATACTTTTGCAAATATAACTGCGTTTGCGTTTTAGTAGAACGGTACGTTCTACTCAAACGAGACTCGACTGACTCGTAAGTTCGGCTCAAACAATGGTTGATGGGCACAGTGAACTCTCACTCTGGATATCGCCGCAGAGTTTCTTTTTTTGCTAGAAGCATCAATGAATTGTTGATCATTCGATCACCACTATGTGAACAGTAAGTCGCGGATTTATTTTCTTTTACGCAGACAGAAAACGTCAAACTTTCTTTGGCTGACATCATCACGGTCAACATGCCGTCAGACCACGTATCGAAGGTAATGTGGCAAGTACCCTGTCGAACCGACACGCAAAGCAGATTCTGTAATTAAGCTCAACATTTACAGAGACGATGTGCCTAACGTAGTTTGAGGTGCACTTGGAGAAGAAGTGAAACATTTTTAGCCTTTTACACTGCGTAGTTATCACTGTGTAGTTGCTATCTAACAAAGGGTGTTGTTCTAAAGCAATACATTTGACAATCAATGCTGGTAAACACACTAGCAACACAAGTTACTACGACTACACATACCGGAAATAGATTGCATAGTTTGTCTCTGCCCACGCGGTCTTCGCACAACCGCTAATTCGAACAATTTTCTGTAACGCAAAAATATGATGGGTCTTAGCAGGAATTCTAATACGAAACTTCGACAGCTTCTTTGGTGCATTATGTGCATTGAGTTCAGCGGACATGTTATGTAAAATGTTTTCAATTAACAATTACATAGTTTGTATTTGCTCAAGTACATGTTGCTGGCTAACAGGTCATACACGGAAACGCAGAAGCAATTGCCAAGAGACGGGCGTCACTTCCTAATCCCCAAATTCTTTTGTGAATGCGAAGTTGGTTGTAACTCGATTTTATTATATTCGATTGAAAAAGAAGCTGAACAAGAAATTTTATTCCTGACAAAGTAGGTGTTCTTTTGCCTGTTCTTTTTTTATGTATCTTCTTGTACACTTGCATGTACGGTGCTTCATTTGTTTATTTTATGCTCTTTGCTGTTCTCCATACTGCCGAGCAACATTATTTTTGTCAATTAAGGGAAGACTATACACACTAAACATTTTTACACCTTTATGGCTGTAACTGTGCTGTGTGTCGAGAAAGTCGAGGTCTTGTCAGGCAATTTAGCCTTTAGCCTCTAGCGCCCCTTAAACACTGTCTAAAGAACCAGATAACTGAAATGAAATTAAAATGAAAAAAAAAGCGTGCCCACAATCTGCAACGCTCTCTTCAGTCTTCGAATTCTTTATTTCAATATTTCTTTTAATTCTGGGCTGCCACGTTGTGCTTGGGGCACTTACACGAGTGCGGCCCCTATAAAGTAGAGTATATACGGTACTTGGCGCAGTCACGCAGGTGCACAATTTTGACTCCAAAAGATGCTGGCTCTCCCGTAATCCAGAGTAGATGTGAGCATGAAACGGCTACCGGCAAAGCAGATTGGTTAGAAATGATACTAGCCACAATCTTAAAATGGGTGTAGTGCATGTTCGAAACGGCACACCTCTCAACACCACACCGACCCACACCGCAGCACGCCATACTATGTACGAGACGTCGATGTGGTCGCAATATTTTCCCTGTCACAGACAGAACCTCATTGAAAATCTCGTCTCGTCAACAACCATCCGCAAGCCATCCGCGGCGCGCCGGGCGCTGCCGGTTTGGTCGCGCAGCGTGCCGCCATCTCTAGAACCGGCGCAAAAACCCGCGACGCAGAACTCACGGACCGCTTGCGTTGAAAAGATACCTTACTGCAGTTGAAAAGAGCACAGGCAACCCTGTCTAAGCTCCAAATGATGACGATCAAGTGTATGGAGCCCTGTATCTGCGTTTTGAACGTCGCTATTGGAAATGATAAGTAAAACTTCAGCGTGCTAGAAGTTACAGCTTCAGTGATATTGCGAACAAAAATTAGGAAGAACTCGGAAGCAATATTTTTTAAAACTTGTTTGGCCAGTAACTGGCGTGTGTTATGTAGTCTTGTACAAAGGGCTGGGGGCGAGAGACCGCATTTTTATAAGTTTTGACTGGTTTCCCGGATGACCTCGTATTGTTCTCGAAACGATGCCCGAAAAACGGCTCCGGCTTTTGGATCAAGGTCACTTGAAGGTCGCCGACAACGGGAGCTAAAAGCATTTCATGCTTAAAGCTACTCCTTGTAGTTTTTCCTTCAATGACCTCGAAATTGGTAGGCAATTATATGCAGGTTAAGTTTTCTTGCCGGCTGACGCGTTTCTCAATGCGTTGTTTCTGCCCTGTTGGAGCAAATTAATAAACAAACGCGTTCTCTCCGTAGATACGCTTCATTTACAACACAATCGATCCTGGAAGCATGTGTCTCAACGGAGGCGGATTCTTCGTGATCAACGCAAGGACACTTATGCAGGTGAGTTCCTATCTAAACACTCGGGAACTGAGAAACCGTTTTGCTCGCTATCTACCGCCGCGATGTTGAGGTCTACTGCATTAAAAAAAAAAGTTAAAATTTATAAGTGCAGTACGCAGATCTGCATTTTCAACTCTGTGACTCAATAATAACAAAAAACAATACGACTTGCCATTAACCGTACCTAATACATCTAATGTGGACGAAATTGATGTAATATACACCGGTGTGAAATATTCTCAAATCTGGGCGTAGGACTTCTACAAAACCTTCGTAAACAATGTGACACTCTTACGGCAATTGTAAAGTCATACAACAAATTTGCTCACTAGAGATTATTCAAAAAGCGCAGTTTGTAGAATTGCAATATGCGCCTTTGGTGCAGAGCTACGAATTCGCTAAATTTGTAAATTTTGTTATGGGTAATTCTTTTTAAACTTACCAATTTTCAGAAACATATGTTAAGGAATCAATATTTATATAAAATTTTGCTTCCTAAGGTTGTTAAAGTTTGTTTCTTTTTCGAATGTATTAATTTCACTAGCGGTTATCTCATAAAAGCATATCTGCGTTTTACGAGCAATTGAATAGCGAAATCGGAGTTATTCCCTAGCTTGAGCGTCCTTAAAGGGATACGGACACAAAAACTGAAAATTTTACGAAAATGCTGCAAATGAATCCTCAGTATGTGACACCGAAAGAAAGTAGTCACTTAGCTGATTTTGGAGCCGATGGCGTTATTTTTGGGGTTTTTGTGAACGCGCACCTCGCCGCACGTCACGACACCCTCGTCGGATAGCCAGCCGGCCGGCCGCGGTCATTCGAAGCGCGCCGACGCCGCCATCGAGAACATGGATTCGAGTTCTGGTGCCTCTACCAGCGATGAGTACACGTATCAAGACGAGGACCATTCCAACTTAGCGAGAAATATTACCGCTTACGGTTACGAGCCTTCCGCGTCAAGCGACGAAGAAGAGCAGGCGGCCGTGGAAGTGCAGGTCAGGTTTTCGCGAATCGTAGCGCGAAGATTTCGCTCTGCACCAGACACTTGTGCAAGAATTATTTGTCATTTCCTCTGTAAACTTGCTTTTTCAAGAGCGCACGCAGGCGAAGCAGCTGCGAGGTACTTAAGCACTGCGTGGATGACTGAATAGTAGTTTATGCGCCGTCGGCGTGAGCAACTGCTGTGAGGTATCAGTACCTCCGAGACTCTCACGTCCACTTCTCCAGCCGCCCGACAGATGGCAGCACCTGTCTGGAGTACTCCCCAGTTTTCCTGCTTTTAGCCTGTGGAGAAGCAGAGCTGAGTGTGAGTCTACCCCGCTGCCATGTAGAACTGACCTCGTGAGTCGCGCTCGTGCTCGCTAGCCTTGTATTGTTTTACTATGCTTTGCCAACATCTTTAAGACATTACTGCCTCCGTGCCCAGCCTCGGGCATCTCGCCCCAGCCTCGCCCTCACACTGCTCAAGAAGGCTGCAAATGAACGAACATCTTTTCGCCTCCTCTTTTCAAACGCGCTGCTGATCATTTCTGCATTGCGTTTTCGTGAGAATACCGATGGCACAGCGTCAGGCTTTAGGCGTTGCCTTTTGAGCGGCATGCCGAGGCTTTTCAGCACAGCCTGGCTGATTTCAGCACAGCCGGGTTAAATTTCCTGATGCACAGCACAGCCGGTCACATAATCATTGTCGACAAAGTGGTCCGCGCAAATGAAGTCATTTTTTAGAGGTCTCCAGGCTGGGCGTGAAGGCTGACAGGCAGGTACCTAAAGTTTACGCACCTTCTCGTCTCTGGGAAACGTGTGCGACGGTGTGTCACGACCGACGATGCTGTTATAACAACGTCTGGGCATTTCCTTCCGCCGCGACGAACGCGTCAATACCGAGCGACGACCACGGGAAGGCGCCTGTAAGACGCACCACCTGCGTGGAGCGCCGACGGGGATAATGTTTCAGACGGACCACGTGCGAAGCTCGCCGAAAGGGTTTAAGCAAACGCTCCAAGGGACCGACACCCCCGGAAACACTGCGACGGCTGTAACCGACCTTGGCCACGCGCGCGCGGGTGGTTGTTATGGCGTCAAATTTCGGCTTCTGCCAGCGGCCGTTTGGAGGCAAGGTGCAACAGAAAATTGTTAAAAAAATGTTTCTCGTTCTTTTTTTCAAAGCAGCTTGTTGTATTCGTCATTTTCAACAGTCCAACTTTTGTTCCGACTCAAAAAACCACCCGCAAACTTTTGTGTCCGTATCCCTTTAAGCTTGCATCCCGTGAATCTTCTAAATAATTATTCACGCGTGTAATGTGTAGGTGATCACTGCATACCAATAGCTTGTTTGGGCACACGTATGCACTCGACTCTTCGTTGCCTCGGGTGCCACAGTGGTGACACAGTTCGGAACGCTGTATCCTCTTGTTAAATTTCCTGATGCTGAAATTTGTGGTAAAAATCAGGGCATGTGTGCTCCCAGCAAAATGCATATTGATAGCATTGGACAATACAATGACGACCTGTGTGCCTCTGCCGTGCCGCATTATTATTTTAGATCATGTGCTCACGAAGCTTCGTGATCACATTTATTATTCCTTTATGGTCAAGATTAATCCGGCACCCTCCACTACAAATATCTCTCAATATATGATTTAGATATATGTGTACGTATGCACATGGATAGTAGTTTCGTCATCATTACCCGCCGGGGTGGCTCAGTCAGCTAAGGCTTTGCGCTGCTGAGCACGAGGTCGCGGGATTGAATCCCGGCCGCGGCGGCCGCATTTCGATGGAGGCGAAATGCAAAACCGCCCGTGTGCTTCCGTTGTAGTGCACGTTAAAGAACCGCAGGTGGTCAAAATTAGCCGGTAGCCCTCCACTACGGCGTGCCTCATAATCAGAACTGTTTTTGGCACGTAAAACCCCAGAAAGAAGTAGTTTTGTCATCGATACTGCAAGAAGCATCGTAAACTAAAAATTACAGGCACCCTTCCCTCCCTTCCGCTGACAGAGGCACGCAGGCATTAAGCGATGTCGGAAGTCGTGGAATGAATAAAGAGAACTGCGTGAACCGGCGCTCATAAATTTTGCCTTCGTTGTAAATTGCCCTAGAAAAAGAGAAACACTATCGCAAGGGCACGGGAAGTTAACGCGCTTGTTAACTTATTAACATCATCATTTATTGTATTCTTAACGACCTCCGGTGCGGCACTTGAGAACGGGTGAGAAGTGGGTAAGAACGATACAGGCGAAAAGCTAAAAAAAGGTTACAACAAATACACGAAAGAATAGGTTACATTACAAAAAACATGTACAGCATAATAAATAAACGATGAATAATGCATATTACCAGTTGAGATGAATAATAACTACAGCTCTTTAAGTTTCTCTGGTATCCGCTCATTTATAATGTTATGTGGGAGTTTATTTCAATCATCAATGGCAGCACATAACAGATGATGATGATTAATGGGGTTTTATGGCGCAAGGGCCACGGAAGGCCAAAGAGCGCCAGACAGTGGTATGATGATATTGTGGTTAATTTCAGGGGGTATATGCGACACGGCTGTATAGAGGCCTAAAATCTTTCGCTGTAGAGTGCATAAAATGTACACTGAAATAAAATTATGACAGTGATACTTATAACGTACAGTGACATGTTCGGCGAAAATATAAGGTGTGCTACGAAGAAGTGATATACTAAAATACGTGACTGTGAGAAGCACTACTGCCTCATCAGTGCCCTTCGAAAAACTGAATAACAGAAACTGAATAAGTGTTATACGTCGTATGAACGCGGTACTGTGAGTAATGTATATTCCACACTTTTCAGGTGGCCGAAGCCGTCGTCACCTACAGCATGATCTTCATACAAACTGGGGACGCAGTGGTCAGCTCTTTCAAGCCGGGAACCAATTTGTTCGACCAGCAGCAAGACGTAGTCGCCTTGAAGAACCTGTAAAGTAAATGTCACGGGCGCGCTGAAAAGACAGGCCCGGTGGTTGCGTCACCCTCGTTGGCATTCGCAAAAATTACGCTCAGAATCGATCCCACTACAGGAAACTTGCTACTCTAGAGAGACATGAACAATCAAGTTTTTTTTTCTGATCTCACGGCAGCACACACGTTTGAGAAAGAAGAATCTAGAAGAACAAACTGTGTTTGTATTATAACAAAGAGTTTCTGGCCAATTAAGCGATTGTTTCTTTCTTTTTTGTGATGAGCAGGATTTTAACAAAGGAACAATTATTGGCTTATCCTGCAGTGACATTCAGCAAAAACAACTCTATTGGATATTAGGTCAAAGATTTAACACGTCCAAGCGGCTGACCTTTCTTAATTCGGGACAGTTTAAATACCCACACACCACATAAAAGAACGTTCGAACTACCAAAAGACATCTCGGAAAGGTTCGTCAGTTCGCTGTTGCTGCGGTCGCCTTCTTAATTTCAGGAATACGTTTCAAATCGAAAGAAAATAAGGACCATTTTATTACCGCGAGGGAGTGAAGAACGCGAGCGGGGACTTCGTAACAGGGAAAGTTTTCTGAAGCAGCTACCTTTGCCCTTGATTGGCAGCATCGCCATATTTCGTGGTTAGTGTTATGTCAGGACGTCCCTCGGCACGTCTCCGAAGCTGAAAGCCGCCACTATTCAACCTAGTTCCTATTCAGGTCTATCCCGAGGGAGTATATCGCACCCAGCTGCTCACCGGCGAAGCAAAAAGAAAGAGACAAACAAGCAAACACTAAAACGGAGATATGTGCATACTCCAATTTCAGTACAGTTACGCGCAGCACAGCTATAGCTACGAGACCTGTAGACGCACATCCTAGCCCAGCGAGATATAGTACCTCCATAGACGGTCGTTTGTTCGACGAATCTGCGATAAGACGCAATAAAATTTGCAACAATTTATTTAGAGCGCATTTTGGGCGTGAAAGTTGCGGTGATTTGCTCAATTCTGCATGGGTGTCAGAACATAACTTGCCTGTGTGTGCTGTAATGCAAAAAAAAAAAAAAATGACAGCAGATCCAAGAGGTGAATGATGATGAGTGGGCGAAGCTCCGGAGGGAATCATCGGATCTCCCGCTTAAGGGGACGCTAACACAAACGCGTTAGAAACGTGCAGTACTCTCTAGTAAGGGGGAGCGGCCACAGCGTCTTACGCAGCCATTTACACATGCCGGAACGTGCACCGCGTTTGCCGACGCCATCACATGACTGCTGAGAGAGTATACCCCCCGTATTCATAAACGCTCCTCGACTTGAACTTGACTTGCCACCGCTTTGGGCAGCGCGTTCGAAACGCGTTGAAGGTAAGGTGGAGAGGCCACAGCGTCTTACACCAGCTTCTTACACGGGCCGTAACGCGCTAGCACAAACGCGTTAGAAACGCGCTAGAAACGCGGCCTTTCGTTAATGTTGGGTATTTATAGCCATCGTGGTGCGTTCGTCCATGTCCGCTTCGTGGCGTAGTGGGCTAACGCCGCGCGCTCGGAAGTGAATGGGTTCGATTCCGCGCTACGGACACAACTTCGGAATTTTTTTCTCATTTTTCTCAGACTGGTTACACACTACTACTACTACTATATACGACGGGGACGGAACGGGTGCCGCCATAAGGAGCTTCGCCCCTAAAGCATAGCTCTCGGTTTATCCTGCGTAACAATTAGCGCTTATGTGAAACAGAATAAATGCAAAGTCATGCCATATATAACATTTTAACATTAGAACACTCTGAAAGACAATCATTATACAAAAAAAGTTGTCGCAGTTTCACCTGAAAGGCGAAGCATCAATTGCGATAGCAAATTTGAAGAGAGCTATACGGAGTAATGATATTAGCTTTATCATCTGTATAAACTTGGACATGCAGCAGCACCGGCAACACGCAGAACTGTTGTCGACGCCATCGGCGTTTTGCCCGCGTTCGCTCAAAATGCGTGCGGCGTTGGTGACTGTTGCCGGAGCCTCTGATATAAATAGGCACTTGGTGCCGCAGCTAAACGTCGCCTCCCTTCCCTGCCCCCCCCCCCCCCCCCCCCCCCACGGCCTTTCGTGCGTCAGAAGAAGGCGCGTTTGCTCTACATATATGGTGATTGTAAAGGAGGAAAGAGACGCCTACTTCTGCAGCCCTTAAGGGAGCACGGCACAGAACGCGCGTTTGTTCTCCGCCGTGCGTTCACTCCCCGAGAAAGCACGCGTCCCTCGCGCCCTTTCACTCGCACATACAGCGTTCGGCGGCGCGCGGCGACGATTTCATCTCCATTGACGTCATACGGAACCTCACGGCGACGGCGACGGCGACGCCGACGGCAGAAATCTGCTTTTGAGTGTCCATATAATTGCTATCGCAATAAAACAAGTATAGAATAGCACGCGATCTCATTATATGGCAGCGTCTTATTCAGATGAGTAAATGCGCTTCGGGCACCCTTATAATTGTGATCAAAACAGAATGCACTGGGTAGCCCAAGAAATCTTTTATAATTTTCAAGGTGCTTTCTGAAGTAACTGCGGTGGGTATAGGTATTTAAACTATAGTGTTTTCTTGGCGCCAAGAATAAAACAGGTCCTTAAAGAATGGTTGTCAGCCGCTTTAGCAAGTGCATGCGGTCACACTCGGCTGTGGTAGTATAAGAGCCACATGGTAGGCGCAAAGGTTTCACAAATACTACCAAGCGCAAGAACAGCGCCCTCAAGTGATTTTTTTTCGAACGTAACGACGATCGAAATGCGTTCGCTTTTCAGAATGCCAATCACTTTGGTTAGTCACAGTCTCCTTCCGTCTGTTCCCAAAATGGCGCCTTTTCCTCTTCAGAATCACTATATCTTGGGAGCCTCTCCTATACAACTTGCCCTGATCGGTGATACTGAGTGCGTAAACTTGTCTTAGATCTTTTTGTTGCTTAAACGAGATATATTTGTTTAAGAGGGGTATGTTGCGAAAGAGTGCATTGTTGCCACCGTTGGTTTGGTTTACTTCTAATTTATGCACAGGAATAAAGCTGTGGACACTCTGTGCGATGACCAGAACAGCTCTGGAGGTGTTGAAGAAAAGCAGGCTCGCACCGAGAAGGATAAACCAGCTGTCATAGCAATCAGCTACAGTTACCACTGTTTCGTTCGCTGCAAGCCCCTGTGCGTTGGTTGAATCAGATGTTGCGAATATATGCATAGAAGTGCGTCAACAAGGGCGATTAATTAAGGCGAAACCGCATGCACGCGATTTTCGGGCGACACGACAGGTTTTGCCGTCGCGGAGGGCGATCCGTCGCTGTCGCTTGTCGCGTCACCGGTTTTTGGCCAGCCAGAAAAAAAAATGTGGTTGATCCCTCTTATATAGGAATCGGTATAGAACACGAAAGTGAAACGTGTCTTCACAGAAGTAGTGTAATGTTTATTGCACATTGATATATAATGTCTATTGGTGTTTTGTGGCTAAAGCGCCCTTAGGTGTTGATGCACCCACGCTGACGCCTGGTGGCACGTCTCCTCCATCACGACTACCAACGTCGATGACCATGAGCAACCGTCGTGCATATGGAAGCTGCACTACGCTGCACACGCTAGCACAACGCGAAAGACGAAGCACGTAACTGACACACTAATACAACGCGCAAGACAAAGCACGTAACAGAATCGTCACCGAGTCAAATCAGCGCGTACAGCGCGTCGTAATTGCAGCCTCCGCGATCAACTTCAGAAACATTTTCAGAGCTAATTGCGGAGGCCACGCTCCGCTGTGCTGAGTACGGTGAACGCCACCTAGGTGGCGTTGGTAGTGCTTCTTGATGCCAGCGTCCCTTCGAATGCTGGCATCATGGAGGAAGGAAACAAAACAGGAGAGGCCCTGACGTCACTTTTTTGAAGCCGGAAGTGCAGCCATGTTGGTGTGCCACCTCTCTTTGCGGATCCAATCAGGGGTTCTGCAGCTCGCTGGAGCAGATGGGCGCGAACTTTGAACTTGCATTGTTACGACCCGCCGGAAGTGTGTGCTCCTGACGCACGTCAAAACAAAGCCTACGAAACTTCTGTAGCAGTATTAGTGAAGCAGACGCACTCCTGTGTTTTTCAGTGGCACGTTGAAGAAGACGACGAAGACCCGCGCCGTGATTGCTTGAGTGTATCTGTTGCTGGCCGACACTCACACTCACAGACCCAAAACACAACTTTCAAGCTTATACACCACACTCCAAAGTCAGCTTTTCTCGCGAACAAAAGCTGCTGCGGGAAAGACACCGGCGGAAAAATCTTATCTCACTTTTTAGAGACCAAGAGCAGCAGCGAAAGCTTCAGGAGCGCGGTTGCCATGGCAACGTTGACATTTGGGGTACCCGTCCCAGTGCTCCTTTGCGAAAAACAGCACGTGACTTCCGCCACACCTTCACCAATACGTTCGTGCTGGCCAGGGCCTCTCCTGGGGTTTCCTTCCTCCATGGCTGGCATCGAGGCGTCGTAGTGCTGAGACCACCGAAGCGTTCACTGTCGGTGCGCGTTAGTGTCATAATGCAGTACTTCTCTTTTCTGCTCGTAGGCGGCGGCACCGCCCCGAGCAAGAGCGCGGGTACACGGAGGAGTGTTAGATATATAAGGCGCGTCTGTGTAGCTCTCTGCAAATGCGTTTGTGGCGCAATGGGTTAAACGCTCGGCGATCTATCGTCGCGGACCGAGAGGTCGTGGGTTCGATTTCCAAATTTTGCATGTTTGTGGAACTTTTTCTTCTGGTTTCTTTCTTTGTATTATGTTCTATGACGTATTTCCGTGACGGAAATACGTCAGTGAAGTCTTGGTGGACCCCGGCATAAAACACTTTCGTGTTAATATCGCTCGTCGCCCGGAAGTCAGCGCGGCGACATCCGCTGGGGACAGCGATTGCGCAACAACATGGCAGCTACCATTCCGCCCTGGTCCGCTCGCTTCGATATGAATTCGCTGTTGTAACTAACTCTGCCGTGACAGCAAAAAGAAAAAAAGTAAAACCAGTCATCGATTTGTCTCATCTTAAGTTGAGGACAAAGTATAGGCGCTCTGTTGTCGTTATTATTGAGATCAGTTGTTTGTTTTGACGCTATTAGGCCTGAGACGCCACCGAGACCCACGAAAGTGTTTAAGTTTTGCTCACCAGATGGTGCCACGGCACTTTACGCTGGCGGCATGGGGCGGATTTCTACTGGGGGTGATAGTATATTAGAGCTAAGTCTAGATAAAACGTTGACCTCTTGGTACGTTTGAAATTTATTTACGAGTGCGCGACAGCATTTAGTCGCACAACAATGAAAGTTTGTCGCATACATGTGGTTTCTCCACGCCGCGACGCCACAGCTCGACAGGGTCTGGCTGTCGCGTCGCTTGTCGCTGCCGCTCAAAAATCGCGTTCATGCGGTCGGGCCTTAAATGGCCTACAGCTTCGTGGTATGCAGCGTCTGCTACGTTTACGTTTTGTGGTGCTTCTACAAGATGGCGGAGTTACCTCGGCAACCGTAAATGCAACCGAATAAAGCGATGCACCCCCATGCTTTGCGAAATACGGCTGGTAGCATGAGGTCAGCTGCCAGAACATCCGTTGAAAATGTGTGAAGCCGAGGTGCGTCGCCGCTGGTATACTTGGTACCTAACCGGGTGTCGAGGTACCAGGGCTCGTCAAGCTGCGTTTATGCAGATTTTTCCCCGTCATACCCAACCACAAATGCACATTCCTCGGGTACCGTGTGCTTGAATAAATAAACTCAAACTCAAGTTGCTATAAAAATGACAAAATATTAAAAATATTGTAATCAACAGATACGGCAGCCGTTTCTTAGAAAACTAATTTATTTTGGGCCAACCTATGCCAGTCAACTCATGACGATCGACGCTAGGCAATTATCTCCCCACTGACATACCCACCAGGGGGATTGACCACACGAGTGAGAACTTGAGTATAAATTAACTGAAAATAAAATATAAAGAAAAACAAGATAATACACCTATTTATTAAGAAGATTTAGGAAACCTTTCAAACAATAGAGACAGAAAGAATATGTCACGATATCTGCTTCGCTTCATCGAATGTTCTCATCTTTTCTTACACCTCCAGAACAACACTGAACTGATGTTTACAGTGCTATAAGTGCTGCTGTGCTGTGCAGTGACTGTATGCGGTGACAGTGACTGACTGTGATTGTGTATCTGTGCTCCCCTTTTTTTTCTCTATCTCTACTTCCCATCACTTTACCTCCCCCTTCCCTCTTTCCCCAGCGTAGGGTAGCAAACCGGATCTTCCTTTCTGGTTAACTTCCCTGCCTTTCCCTTTTCTTCTGTCTCTCTCCAAAACAACACTGTCGAGCGTTGTTTTGCGGTGCAATGCTTCACAATCGTACAGGGGCGGCATTTTGGTTGACGGTAAGCGGCGGGCGTCCTTCGGTTGCGTCGGATTGCTGGCGAAAATATTCGAATGGATACTCGGTGTTCGTTTTTCTCCAATATTTTTATTCGATTCTCACGTTTCCCTATTAGAACACGACCAATTTTAATACGTCATTATTGTTTCTATCTTAACATCTCAGCGTAATCTGGGCATGAAACGTCACGCGCATGCATGTAAAGTTCGCTACACCCTGCATTGGTGAAGTGGTATAATTCAGCGTGCACTAACAGGTTAGTTGCTCAGTGCTGTCTTGTTCAAACTTGTATCCCTGCGGGATGTTTAACCTGAATCAAACTTGAAAAAGACTGTCGAAACAGAAAGGTTTCGCATATATTGCTGTATTGTTACTCTGTGATCGCTGTACCGCTTTTCACTCAATTAAATTTTTTTGTTAATGTAAACTGGATGCGTAATTCTATGTGAATAATAGTGAAGTGGACTTTGAAACCTCTCTGGTAATGTAATTCATTCTCATCATATTCTTAAGCATTGTTCAGACAAGAAAGCTGTTAAATATCTGATTTACCAAACTTCCATGCGCAAAAGATTTACAAAAGCAAATTCCGCGAAGAGCAAGTAATAGCTAGACACCAACTAAGTTCTCTCAAGTGGAGCCCAATAGCGCGGCAAAATCGGCTTGCAGAAGAACTCACATTTCCCTGCAAGCACCAAGTGCGACTGATGCGAGCGTCTATGCTGCAATCCACAAGAACACATCCAGAATTCTACGCAGGGTCCATAATTCTTGCATGGTAGTCGTCGATGGGGTTTCCTCATTAACACTTCTGCAACCAATCATGTTCGGAGCCTAAGACACGCGAGACGTGCGGTCATCCGTCATTTTGATTGGCCTGCTTGTCTCGGCACTTAACTGGCGAATCTACAGCATGAGCTACATGCGAGAGTATTTGCACTGCACGTGTTAAAATTGCGTTCACATATCGCAAAAACTAGGCCCTACTTGGAAGACGGGAACTGGCATATAATCCAAGAACTCCATCGGAATTTAATGAGCGATTCTCCGTCTAAGAATGAATTTTTCATCATCCGAAATGCGTGCTGCCTATTAATAATTTGCGAGAGACCATAAATTGTGGTTCTTTGCGAAGGCCACGCGAAATTGACGATGTGTACGCTGCTTCCATCTTAAGTAAGTAATTAACGACTCACTGTAGTCGTCTACGTGATGATTTTTTTATGTGAGAGGAAACGCTATCTTTCCCTCGCAATATTCGATTGCCAGCCTCAGAACTCCATGTTCAGTTCTCGGCTGGGATATGTATAAACGAACCGTGCAACCGACAATTTTTTAACCGGTGTACACAACGCATAAGCTATGCAGTGAAAGGACATTCCACAAAATGCATGCATTCAGGTGTATATATGTGGTTGAAACATGCAAAACATTTCTGAAACCATGCAGTACACAAAGGTAAAAAAAAAACAAAACAAAACAGGAAAGCAAGCAGCAAAGGCAGCCTCACTATTTGCTGGCGCAGTCATCGCGTGTTGCAATTATTTTCCTACCGTGAAATACCAAGCCGCCCGAATGCACGAATTGATAATATTATTATTTGACCGCAATGTCTAACAATAAGGCATTAACTAAGCGACAAAATTTCGAAGGAAGTCGACGCTGAGTTGTACAAAGCGGATCATCGCAATATTGGCTTAGGCCTAACAGATGAATCTGAATTTTCTACAGTGAGGGATTGCACTGGTTCTAGGCCGATACTGCTGGCTCTTGGTGCGTACGCAAATACTGACACCACTTTATCACTTCTGGCAATTTCATACCGTGTATACACCCGTACGTACGTACGTACGTACGTACATACATACATACATACGTACGTACGTACGTACGTACATACGTACATACATACATACACACACACATACACACACACACACACACATACACACACACACGCACACATACATACACATATACACACACACACATACACACACACACACACACACATACATACATACATACATACATACATACATACATACATACATACATACATACATACATACATACATACATACATACATACATACATACATACATACATACATACATACATACATACATACATACATACATACATACATACATACATACATACATACATACATACATACATAGGTAGGTGTGCTTACAATAGGCGTATAACGTATAAAAAGATCGTTCGTCATCTTTGTACAGTATATTCCACAATATTGCTCGACACAACGCTAAAGATGCCACTTCCATTGCAGGCACGAGAACACTAAAGCCCCCCGAGGTTGTCTGCCCGTCGCCTCTATGTCCATCTCGGAAGTCGTCATGCATTAATTCAGAATGCCGTTTTCTTTCTATCTCTATTTCATTCTTTGCAACAAAGGTCGTCTTCATACAGTCTTCGTGATACTGTCGTCGGGACACCTTCGTGATCATAACTTCTCGTCATGCCCCTGTCCTCATGCCATCGTTCGTCACGCTCTCGTCGTTATACCTTGGCCAGCCTTTCAGAATTGTCGTGTCATACCGCCTTCGTCGTCTCACTGACGTCATTCCGTCGTCACCACTGCGTCGTCGACATACAGTAGTCGTTATGCCGTCATGGTCGTGGTTGATTCTGGCGACCAATTGTCATAGCAAAGTTGGTCGATTCCAGTGACAGTGCATATGTAACAGATAGCCGAGGCAAAGGAATTCTCAGAATAACCACTGCAGATTCTAAATTAACGTGACTTCAGCAATACGGTCTACCGCTACATTGCTTGAATGTTAATCGTACTACCGTCAACAGTCATCACGAGATATGGGGTCTGCCGGAATTTTACAGCGAACCTGTCTATGGCTAGGACCCGGGATTCTATGGCGTAACTCTCCCCTAAAACTCTCCCCCAAAACTCTCCCCTAAAAAATTGCGCCTCCATTCCACCCCGTGAAAGTGGATGTACCGCGAAGCTGTTGCCGACGTTACACAAGCGTCACCAATCCAAGGCGTCGCGCCGTCGAGATCAATGTAGCGTCCACGACCTCGTTCGCGCCCTTTCCGTTGGTGCTTCGACGCCACGGTGCACGTTCGCGGTGTCCATACGCTTGCGCGTAACCCGCGTTCACGAAGTGAACGTCACTGTAATTTTTTAACAGTAGGGAGGTTTAGCTTGTGCGGTAATCGGGTAAAACGCAGTCGGACCGGGCGTTTGGGCGGAGGAGTAAACGTGAGCGGCCTGTACGGTGCTGCTACCTGGCGGCGCAGAGATCAAACAGACAAAAACAGATAATAGCAGTAACCAAGTCTATTGTAGCACGCTGCTGGTGTAAATTTTGGGCAGCAGCACGATTACTCCACTGCCGATAATTTACACCAGCAGCGAAGTAGAATACACTTGGTTACTGCAATATTATGGTACCATCGGATGACGGAACTCGTGCCGTTTTCAGTGCACTCGCACGGTGTCGCACGTTCATCATGACGCCCCGCGTGTGCTGGCGCACGTTCAGCTGGGGCGAACACGACACGAGTGCGCACCACCATGCCAGCGCGGAGATCGACGGCCGTCAGGCAGTGCGCGCCAGCAGACGGTGAAGAGCGGGCCGTTCAGTCCAGGCGCCATTTTGTAGCAGGCGGTGACGATCGAAGCCGTGTCAGACCTGCGTGACTAGCAGGAAACTACTTTTTATGCTAGAATCCAGTAGGTAATCAGTCTGCGAAGACAACGCAGTCGATCATCGCTGCTAACTAGGAGCGCTGACGAGAGCAGCCATCGAAGGTGAACAATTTCATCACCGATCTAGCGGCGTCATACGATGATGAGGTATGAAGCTGCAGCATCGCTTTCTGCCTTTGATGCTGTAATTTTCGTTTCCGTCGTTTCTTTTCAGTTTCGAAAACACTTCATATTTCAAGCATTTGTCATCAATAAAATGCTTGACCTTGTTCACGTCAGCAAATCACGGCGAGACCAAGTGATAAGTGGCCAATGTAATAAAGCGTCGTCTGCTGAACTTTGAATTCGACATGTATCTTGCAGAGGGCGCTACAGCCGCAGACTCCCGTTTGGTGGCTCGCACGTGGGTGTGACTGCTTTCACAACAAATCCGTGCAGGAGCGGGGCCTCGCCTCGATGATGTATCCCCATTTTCTTTTTTCCTCTCTGTTTGGCGGCGCGGTCGGTTGTGCCCCGGTGCCGCGGCGGAAGCTGCGGTGCCGGGCGCCGACGCGAAGCGGCGATCGTTGGGGTGTTGCGGAGCGCAGCGTAGCAACACCCCAAATAAAAAAATGCTGCTCCAGTCAGGTAGACCGCTACCTCACTGATAGTGATGTTATGTTTGGATCATCAACACAGTGATGCGTTTATTTAGGAGTACCATCGATCCCTTAACAGCAGCCACAGTTGTGCCTAGTGAGGAACGCTGCCGAACAGAGAGGAAAAAAAGAAAATGGTGATGCACCATGGAGACGAGGCCCCGCCCCTGCACGGATTTGTTGTGAAAACAGTAGCAGCCCTTGCACGTTCGTCTGGCAGGAGCGAAACGTGGAACGCGGGCGGTATTTGGCGTAATTTTCGCGGCCCTGCCACGGTGCCAGGGTGGCTCAGCCGAAGTACTATTAGCTGTTTTCACCTGTTTGAGCTCTGCGCCACCAGACGGCAGCACCATACAGGCCACTCGGGTTTACGCCTCCGCCTCAACGCCCGGTCCGCCAGCGTTTACCCGATTACCGGACAAGCTAAACCTCTCTAGTCTTGCTTTGATGTCGATTGCGGTCGCAACACACTCTGCACGACCAATGCAACGCACGGAGCTCCCACTCAAGAGGACAGATAGATCGTGTGCACACGTTGGTCACGCGCGCACGCAGGTGTGCCGGAGTGCAGCATATATATATCCTCATTCTAGTAGACCCACCGCCTGGCGCAAGTGCGTAAATAAACTAATTCAATTTCTCAAACTAAAGTGCATCACAAAATTTGTAAAGTACGACTTACACACAACCTGCAGACATGATAGCATCGGATTGTAATGTGATCATACGAGAAAACACAATTCTCTTACGCGGAAACTCAAAATTACACTACCTCTGAAGACGAAATTTTTTTTGTCGACGCGACGGTGTACGCGCACGGACGTAGAAAATTTGCCAGGATAGCCATATGCAGCTTCGCTGTAAAAGGTGAGTGAAAGAGCCCACAACAAAAGAAAGCGCGTATCGCCGCTCGCGTCGGAACTCGGTTTAACGGCCACCTGTATCTAAAACGATGTCTCTCTGAATGTATGACGTAGGACGTGACGTGGCGTGCGCCTGATAAGGCGACCAAGGGGGAAGGGGTTGGCGCCCCTCGGCGCAACCGCGCGAACGCGCTCGTGCCACTTCTCCCGCTTTCGTCGTCGTCATCTGATTCAACAGCTGGCTCCGTTGCCGCTCATCCTTCCGGCGTATAATTTCACTTCTCTTCTGTCGTCGTAATGGGGAGGCCGCGCTTTACGGGGGTATGGGCCATTGCTTAAGGGGGTATGTCCGTCTTACGTGACGGACAGATTTAGTAACAGAGGTGATACGCGAATGTGTGTGCGAACTTATCGTCACGATGACCACCGATCAGGACAGCAAATATGTTCGTACCGTTGTTCAAAATTCTGTTTAACCTCTGTGTCGTGCGCTAAGCAGCTTCTCTGGCGTCACAGAGTTGAATGGCTCATGATTTCCTTCTTATTTCTCCATGCTGCGGGTAATAAAGTTGCATTAACAGCAACGTCCACATGTCATTCCCAATGGCGCCAGCAAATACCGGCACTGGTAGTATACGCTATCTTGAAAAGCCTCCGTGATTGCTCGAGTTAGTCTTCAAATTTCGTCTGTAAATCAAATAAGCATTAGGGGCAACTTTATCATAAACAGTTAGTGACAAAACTCTTTAGCATTCCTTTGTGTCTTTTAAACTATCACCTCCAAATGCAAGACAAATAGTCGTAAAAACTTTGCTGTTGAAGTATGTGCTACTAATGAAGCATAAAAGCATAAACCTATACGTATTATGTCGACTCGTACGGTCATACGTATCTCTATAGCCCGCCGATATTTTTAATGGAATAGCGGGTTCAACTGGTTAATGGAATAGCGGGTTCAACGGAATCTTGCATTTACTTCATTTTCATTGATTTAGACATTTGGTACTTGACAGTGTTGTGAGCGCTTATTCTTGGCTAATTCTCCACTGTGGCACACCATGTATAGGATGCATGCTTACATCCTATAGAATAGATGTATAGAACAAGCTTGCAGATTAAGTTTAGGGGACAACTTGGCAGTTTTGTCACTGTCAGACTACAGGAACGTGACGCTGACGTGAAAAGTTAAACAGTTTAATTCATACAAGATCAACGCCTGACACAAATTGCCGGGCAAATATAAAAAGCAATAATGACGAAGTTATGTATGGCCTGCATCATCATCGTCACAGTTGGTCCCGATTTGACAGGCTCAAAATACAGCAAGAAAAAAAAAAGGTATGGCGAATGAAAAATTTGCGCAAAAAATAATAACGAGCTAACGCGATGAAGCGGTATTGATCTCCTGGATAATGACTTTTAAATAAACGGCTCTGTAAAGCGGCAGGCATCGGCAAACATTTAAGCTCACTGTCAAAACTGTCTAACTATGCAACGTATGTGAGATTACGTATCTCAACGTTTACAGGGAAAATTTGTGAGAGAGAATTTGAAGCATTTAGAGAGATCTTGGGGAGAAAGAATCTCGCAAATTAAACTGCGTTCTTCCAAGGTAAGCATAAGCTTAGGGCATATAGGTACAAAACAATATCATCAACCCAGCCAGATCTCACGAAAAAAAAAGAACGTTCTGCGAAGTGAAAAGGAAAGAATAACGTGTAATTATAATGCCAACGCATTAATTAACGAGGAATTATTGGAACAGGAAGCGGCAACTAATTATCTCACGCTGCACGCAGTCCTCGTTTTCAAAGTTTTCTGTATTAGTATTTCCAAACATGACGATACTTCCTACTGTGAACATTCAAAACGTGGAAGCCTGTAATTATGCACGGCTCACTTTCCAGGCAGCGGTTTAATCTTCTAAAAGGAAAATAATGAATTAATAGCTTGGACCTTTAGCTTAAGGCATTACTGTACAGATACGGAATAAATACTCAGTTCTTACTGTTCACAAAACGAAGTGTATAAAGGAGATACGCATTATTTTTTTTTCGGAAAACGAAGCGCCACTAATAAATGCGCAGCCTTTTTCCAAATGGTCAGAAAGCGAACCTATAACTTTATTATACCGTTTCTCGCACCACGTTATATCTGAAGAAGGAAGCGATAAATAACGCCCGTGCTAGAAAAATATTGCAAGCAAGATACAGAATTTTCAGCGAGTAATTTGAATAATCATTAGAAACTATATAGTCGTGTACCGATTGCAACATGCATTTTTTTTTCACGTTTGTGGACACCGGAGGATGCGAGAGTTTTTGAGAGGTTGGTTGATTAATACTTCAATGACTAAAATTAACTGATGCACTTGTTTTAGGAACATGCTATACTTGCGAAATTTAAACCATATACACTGCTGAAGACACGTACACTTGGTATATTTATTTGCGTATTTATTCCAGATACCCTCAAACGAAAATGCATTACAGAGGGGAGCGGATTACCAAGGAATGGTAAGTTATACAAAGTTATACAAAATAAAACGATAATGCAAACCATTCAGACCGAATACAACAGGAAATAACGATATAACAAAGACCGTGGTACACAAACAGTATAACTCGCTTTATGACATAGTTAGTTACAATGAAAAATGCAAATAAAGATTGTCTGAACAAAGCATGATCCGTGATGTAAACAAGATATAATAAGCAGCATCAGCATATTAATAAGCACAACATAATACACTATAAGCATCAAGCTTGCATCAACTCCTGCATATAAGTGTGTACTCATAATTTACATGCTGGCTGCAGCGTTGCACTGGGGGCATGCTCGGACGCTAGTCCCAGGTAATTATCCTCAATTGTACGAATCTCACGGGGAAGCCCAGGTTTTATCAATCCCGCTTTCAAGGACGGATGCTGCAAGACTTCTCATATTTGCATGCCGAAAGACACTGATTGGAACAGGCCCAACTTCAAAAATACGCGACTGCATTTCTTGGACCCTGAATTAAGGGCCTGGACTCTGAATCAGGACTGCCCCGAAGAGACGCGACCTTCTAATGCAGACCATGCTTGAGCGGGGCGTTCAGCACTGCCTTACGCCTTCCGGAAAGGAATGGCCACAACTTGTATCCACTGTGGTGAACAGGAAACCATCTTTTGTATTCTATACCAGTGTTCACAGTATTGTGCACCGAGACGTTCACTTATTTCCGTGCTGAACAAGTTCGACGACCGAACTCTGTCCGAAGAGAGAATCCTGCAACGAAGACATAATTCTATATCTTATCAGAAGACGGTTAAAGCATTGTTGTGCTTTTACAGTCTACAGGACTCAGTGAACCCCTTAGGACTTCCCTTTCTTTCTGTCTCTCTTCTCTTTTTTCTCCTCCATCCTCCCCTTCTAACCCCCTTTTTCCCAACCCACATGCAGGGTAGCAAACCAGACATCTGCTTCTAGATAACCTCCCTGCCTTTCCTCTCTCGTTCTCACACTCTCTGTCGATGTGTCGTTGATCTTCAGACTCCTATATTCACTCCTGACACTCTTAATCTTTGGATTAAGAGCCATTGTTGTGACGACATTTCTTTATTTATTGCCAGGGATTCGATCCCGCGACCTCGTGCTCAGTAGCGCAACGCCAAAGCCTCTACGCCACCGCAGTGGGTTGAGACGAGATTGACAGCAGTGGCGCACCGACGGGGGGGGGGGGGGGGGGGGGGGGGGTTGTAACCTCCCCCTGAGGCCAACCTAACCCCCCCCCCCCCCTTTTTGTTTAACCCCTTTTCTTTCTTTGCGCATTTGAGTACTGTAACTAAGATGTAAGACGCGCGATCGTCTGCACACTCTCAAAAAGCGCATTATTTGACAATTTACCGTGAAGAAATTGGAATCAGCTGCAGTTTAGATTGTACTGGTAAACTGTAACCCCCCCCCCCCCGCCCCCCCTCCTGGAAGAGATCCTGGATGCGCTACTGATTGACAACGATACACAGCAGCAGAGACAAGAAGGTATAGCTCCACTGAAGGCACAGCCAACACACGAGGACGCTCGTTTCACACAGGTTCCATTTGTACGTGGAACGTTCTTTTTTTTTTAATGTGTTCCACTTACATGGTCGATCCCACGCGGAACGAGATTACTAGTGCATGGTGCAGTGTAGAACCAGCCCTTCGCACTCAGCTCAGAAAACTTTGAGAATACTTGGAACGTCGGTTCGCGGTGAAAAATGAAGGAAAGCCGCTTTAAAAATGAATCCGCACGTCTAGGCGCAGGGCTGTTCGAGCAATGTTTCGCTCTTTATTTGGTCTTCACGGAAATAACGCCATCGCAAACTTCGTGCAGCCCGAAATATTCTCGCGAAATCCTATACGGAACTTCTATCCCCGCCGTGGATGTACCAGTCATTTATCACATCCCTTCTTCTTCGCTACACTTAAGTATACGCAGCTTGTTTTTGCCATAGATTGCTTTCTCGCGAGGATCATTAGCTGGTTTTCGTTTAGGGCAGATTTTAGACAGTATGCAAATGGACGACAAAAAAAAAAAAAATACGAGAAATATGACGGAGCTCCAAAATGGAGAGAATGATAGAAGGAGACAAGGATATAAAGAAAAAAAAAGGGGGGGGGGGGTGGAAAGAAATCATGTCAGAAAGAACGAACAAATGATGTAACGCAAAGAAGAACGACGGAAGCAATGAAGAACGAACGAACGATTGTATGAATAAATGAAGGACGCGCGTGTTGGTTTGTTACAGACACGCTTCGCTGAGACACTTACAGCGTGAAGTGGAGAATATCTCAGACAATAGCAATAAAAAAGAAAGAAAAAAGCAGGCTAGGGTAGAGCGCTCAGAATGCGCAAGGCGAGCACCGCTCGTAATACTTCGGAGGTATAACCGGTCATTTATACAAACGTCATGAGAGGCGCATTTTCTCATGCTTTTCTCTTTCTTCGCAACCGTCTATCCTGCGCCGTGTTCAATACGTCCCGCATTTCACCAAGCGCGCCCAAATAGTCGGAAGACGAGTTATTCAATCGCGTAACGATCTTCGCTGCACCCCCCTTGCCCTTATTCCCGACACACTGTCCGTATAGCGAGGCCTTCAGAAATTGTGCGCTTCTAAGGCCGTTCTCGGCTGTAGATATATATATATATATATATATATATATATATATATATATATATATTTCGAGAAGTAATGCGCCCGTTCCGCCTGAAGCACAGTTTTACGGCCACTATACAGTCGTTTATTGCACACGCGCGACGTTTCCATATGCAGGCGGATAAATTTTGTTGACAGGCCCATTCCCTCCCGCGCTGTATTACAGAGAGGGCGGTTCCTTGGGAAAAGGAGAAATTTCGTGTATTTGCAGGCGGGCCGGGATCGCTATTACGCTGTGAGAACGAACGTCGGCAGAGCCGGGCCCGCTGCGTAGTCTGGTAATAATGCTTTCGAAATACAAGCAAGGCTGGCCTGTAGCAGATATGAACGTCATCGCTGTATGCGCGCATGCGCGCCCGTTTGCGTGCGCAGCGTGCTCATTAAGTTATACTTAAACGTGGAAAAATAGGCAACTAAACAGCCGTTCCACTGCTCGAGCATAAAAAAATGAACGTCGAGTAACTAAGCAATAATTCAAGAGGGGTACAAAAGAATTAACCGAGCAAGATAAAACAAGACTGCAGGGACAACACGACAACATGTTAACGACACCCTTTCAGGCTATAAAACAAGGTAGACTATAGGCACATTTTGGGTTCACAATAGTCTAGTCTATGACATGCGTGTGTGTTTGGCGTGTGAGATTGACTATGGACAACGCATTTTACAAGTCATTGTTGCAGTATCTCTATGAAACGGGCCTGCGTGCTTATAGTTAGGTCCATTTTGACGTTATGGCGCGTGGGAACCCAAGCGTGTGTGAGAGAGAGAAAGGATGCATAGAAAGACAGGGAGGTTAATCCGAGGTAGTTCCGGTTGACTACCCTGCACGGCAAGAGGGGGGGGGGGTAAAAATAGAAAGAGGGTAGGAGAGAGAGAGAGAAAAAAAAAAGAGAGACGAGCACACAAATCGCGTGCACTATAGAGCGGTTGGGGGCGGCGTTCTTAAAGTCTATCGTGAAGGCCCGTAGACCGCAGTGTGTAATCTTGCGTGTGTGTGTATGTACCCACCTTAAACAGCATGAAACGAAACACTCAAATTACTTTCTAGAGCCCATATTCCTCTCATAAAAGTGCTCTATGAAAGTAGCTGTTCAACGCGAAAGCCGGTTGTTACATATTAACACGTCAGATGCGAATACACATATCACAAGGCATCGTTCCTTAATATTGGTGTTGTCTCTCATATTACTCATGACTACACAAACACTCGCTACTGTCTTACGTTATTCACAAGGAGCTGACTATTTTCATGGTTAAACACTACGCTGCGCTTGGGCCATATTATGCAACTATACATAAATCCATGAACAACAAGCTTTTTTTTCGTTCACATCCCACCAACCACACTTTCTTGTTAATAATCATATCAAGGTTAGTTCTTCCTGCCTCTACTTAGGTGTAGAACTTGAGGATAATATCAAATTTTGTCAGCGAATACCTAAATCAGACAAAATCTAAAATGCGGAGTAAGGCACACTTTTAAAGGCACTTCATATATTTAACTCGGAAACACTTTTGTCTTCACGCTTTTCATCATTCATTCATTCATTCATTCATTCATTCATTCATTCATTACTCGAGTATAAGCTGTGGTAATATGCTGTGCGGCTGACGACTGTGCGCTTTATTCGAACATCAGTGGTTATCGTGACCAAGAAGAACTTAAGAGTACTTTTCTAAGTTCTGCAAATGGAGTGGGAGAATAAAACCACGCAAATGTGAATTATTTTCAAAATACAGTCGTTCCCTAACAAAAATATTCCTTTTAATTTCACTTATGGCTATGAAAAATGCAGCCTGATGCGCAATTCAAATATCTTACAGTGACCTTCCCTTCCAACTTAAATTAGCACAGCCACGTCAACTTGGTATGTTCTCAGGCGCTTCGTAATCTTGGTTACCTAAGACGCAGGCTAAAGCAATCAGCAAAATAATGCAAATTAACTGCCTATAAAACATTTTTGAGGCCAATTCAAGATTGCGCTTGAATGGACAACTCCGACATAAAACAACTCGAATCCATCCAGAACAATTCAGTTAGATCTATCTTCAGCCGATATGATCTCCACCTCTCACCATCATCGCACGATCGTATATAGTCTCTCCT
The DNA here is from genome assembly GCF_013339745.2 of Dermacentor silvarum. Taxonomy (NCBI): domain Eukaryota; kingdom Metazoa; phylum Arthropoda; class Arachnida; order Ixodida; family Ixodidae; genus Dermacentor; species Dermacentor silvarum. The sequence goes on along the minus strand of NC_051162.1, from coordinate 129,052,870 downwards.
CACAACTCTTGGCTCTACGCCACTCACCAGAACGCTTTGTGATACTGCACAAGATTGTTCACTCGTCCTCTGTCATAGATGCGCCAGTTTCGTTGATAGATCCCTCCGCTCACATAAAAATTTGAATTTATCCGCTTCACAATGTTCCAGTAATGTCAAATGTCGATTGATTCAAGGACTCCCTGTTCCCTGAAAGCATAGAATCGTGGAACGAACTGGCTGCTTCGCTTAGGTATACGCCATCCAAAGAGTTGGCATAAGAGGTTGTACAACATACTGTGGACCAGTGGCGCACGGGGGGGGGATTCGGGGGTTGCCCCCCCCCCCCCCCCTGAGGCCGACTTAACCCACCTTTGTTTAACCCCTTTTCTTTCCTTACGCATTGAGTACTGCAACTAAGATGTAAGACGCGCAATCGTCTGCACACTCGCAAAAAGCGCATTTTTTTACAATTTCCCGTGAATAAATCGAAATTAGTGCTGTTTAGATGGTATTGGCAAACTGTCAACCCCCCCGCTGACAGACATCCTGGGTGCGCTACTGCTGTGGACTTGTTTTCTATTTCACAAGTGGCTGTTTGCACTCGTATATTGCCCTGAATGGTTCTTGTAGCAAATGATCCTTGTATATTACGTGTGCGTCATTTGTTACATTGTATTTTTCTTTTTGTTATAGTTCGGGTATTTTCGTAGTCCCTCCTGCTTTAATTGTCTCATTTTCGAGACAGCAGTATCTGTAAACAAATGAATAAAAAATATTACGTATGCAACTACTGACGCTTATTACAAGTTGTGCAAAATCGGCTATTGGAACATTCACAAGAATGCTTCCGCAATTAAAGGAGACATGGCAAAGCAGCGAGTCTTGTTCTCACAGGCTTAAGGTGGCGACAATCTTCGCGAGG
>NC_051162.1:128311596-128417395 GCF_013339745.2 Dermacentor silvarum | reverse complement strand
AAAATTGAAAAGAAAAGGCCCTTAAGATACTGCCCTGAGGAACACCGAGAGAATTCGATTTAATCGTCGAAGCAAAATTATTTATACATACATATCGTTTCCTTTCGCTTAAATACGAGCAAAAATATCTAAAGGCGACACCGCGTACACCGTATAAATCTAATTTTTTCAAAAGCAAATTTATATTCAGAGAATCGAAAGCCTAGCTGAAATCCACGAAAACACCAATCACTAATTGTTTACTTTCTATGCTATTTAGAATAAACTCTTTCTGGTCAACTAGCACAAGTTCAGTAGATCGATTTTTTCTAAAACCGTATTGTGCGTCACATAATAGGTTATGTTTGTTAATGAATTCCGCTAACTGTGAATGAAGAATTTTTTCTATCATTTGAGAAACTACAGGCAAAATTGATATGGGCCTGTAGTTTGCTAAATTATTTTTATCTCCCTTTTTGTGCAAAATGCACACTTTAGCAGTCTGCAATGTTGAGGGAAAAGTTCCTGTCGACAGACAAAGGTTAATAAGATCAGAAAGTGGTTGTGCGATTATGTCGACAACGTATTTAATTGGTTTAATTTGAAAATCTAAATAATCACAGCATTACTGTTTTGAAGCTGCACGATTGTCTCATAGACCTCGTTTTCGGAGGTAGGCCTTAAAAACATAGTACTTGGGCACTTGTCCTTAATGTATGACGTAGCATTATGAGGTGATCTAGGAAAAGTTAAGTTCACTAGATAATCATTAAACGTATTAGATAACTGGCTGCCACTAATAACACTGCCGTTGATTGTTAGCTCTGTAATTGCACTTTTTGAACTGGGTGTTCCTGACACTTTAATAATATTTTTCCAAATGTAAGCGGAATTACCAGATGAGTGCATAAAAAGATTATCAAAGTAGTTTTGTCTAGCCTTATGAATGTCTTTATTTAGGCGATTACGAAATTTTTTAAAGGTACTAAATAGTTGTGGGTCGCGACAAGCTAGAAATGTATTGTACATTACATTTTTCGTTTATTTTGTGTAACATGTCTCGCGTGATCCACGGTTTCCTAATTTTTTTAGATGGGCGGTGGGTAATTCGAGGAAAATTATGATAATATATTTGTTTGAACTTTTCAATAAATGTATTGACTGCAATGTTCACGTTATCTTCAGTTAGAACGTCATTCCACGATATGTGAATTAGTTCTTGACGGAAATTCTCAAGTTTAGGCGCTGTTTTTGAACGCGATAATATAGAGGGTAGTTTCTTTTTAATTTGCTGCTTAGTAACTAGAAATACAGGTAGGTGATCGCTAATATCGCATGAAATGGTTCCTGCTCTAACATCCTCAGAATTAACGTTCGTGAAAAAGACATCGATTAGTGTAGATGTATTCGTAGTAACTCTTGTTGGCATATTAATAGTGTTAAGTAGTCCGAAACTATCAAGCAAACACGTCATCTCATGTTTACAAGTTTCGTTAGATAACATGTCAATATTAATATCGCCCCCACATAGAATTAAATATCTATTCATCACAGCATGGTTAAACAAGTTTTCTAAATGAGCCATAAATTTCGAAATATTTCCTGAGGGAGGGCGATACACGGCTGATATGACGTAATTGTTTAGGATAGCTGTCAGCATCTCGCAATCAGATTCTGAACAACAAAATTCTGTTAGGAGTTTACAATGAAAAGTTTCTTTTACAAGCAAACACCACCACCTCGACTATAGGAACGATTTTCACAGTAAACATCGTAGCCAGGCAGAAAAAATGGATTGTCATCATTCGTGTACCAAGTTTCGGTTAACATGATTATGTCAAACTGAAAGTCAAGTTCTGAAAATAAGAAATCTAGAGACTCATATTTATTTCTTGCGGATTGACAATTTAAATGAAAGAATTTTATGCCAGGGCACAAATTTATCTCCAATATGTCTATGCAATACAGTTGGCAAAACGAACATAGTTCAAGAAAGAAATATGGATATAAACGTGACAGGAACCTCGAACTGTGCTCGGGAAATCTTCCTTACGCTTCACCAGAATGGCAGGAAAACCCTCCCTGCGTCTCATCAGAACCTTATCGTTCGTACACCATACAAAACAGACGTCATTCTCTCTAGCCCATTGCTTTGCCTCCCAGAACAGAGATCGAGTTTGCTTGGTCAAGTTCTCCTTAATCATGACCTCAGATTTGGCATCCCTTAGTTTATTACGGCCATGTAGCCAGGTGTCCCGAACCGACTGTCACGAGAAGCGTACAATGATACCTGGTATCTTGTCCGACCTAGAAGGTAGACGGTGTATTGCCGTGACATCACTTCCTGTTAGAGCTGGCATCTGAATTGATGCAGCAACTGCATTGACCTTTTCCAATAAGTTCTCATGATCAGTCTTACGGATTCCATGAAACTCTAGATTGAGCTTCCTATTATGTCGTTCAAGTTCATTGACATCTTTCTTTATATCTTGAACTTCTTTAGTGGTCGAATTTGCTTCTGCAGAATCAGCTTTCCGCCTTACATCTGACAATTTGTTGTCCTGCTCTTTAATGGCAGCGAGTACACCATCGTATTTGTCAGACAACATTTGCACGCTGGCCTCGATATCAGCAACAGTGTCTTTCAGAGTTTTCACTGTCTCCGTTAACTCTGCAATGGCCACAACATTGGAGAAATCGACAACTTGTCTTTGCTCTTACTCCCCTGCACATGGGACATCAGCCACTGCTTTTTTGCTGCATCAGTTTTTCTTCAAATGTTCTCTCGCTTATGCCACAGCAGGGTCCTATGTGATAAGAACTAAGACATTCACTGCATACCATATAGTCATCATCAGAACCAACACTCAAGCCACAATCAAAACAAGATACATCGGCAATGGTACTCATAGCTACAACTTCGAGGGCAACAGTGCAGGGCACAGCTAACTGTAAAATGTCTTGAAAGTTATAAGAAAGTGATGCTATTCACAAACCTGTAAAATGTAGAAATGAAGTTTAGGACGAGTCCTTTCTGTGCCTCTGCTGCTGCCCAAGTGAAGACAGCGTCAGTGAATCCTCCTTTTATAGGCTGCTGAAGGCTGGGGAGGGACGCCGTCGTCACGTGATGAGTCTTCTGCGCACCACTTGCTGACGAGGCAGCTAGACAACACGGTGGCACGTATGGATCAGTAATCAGTGATTACTGTTCACGCTCGGCACGGAATGAGAATTCCACGCAACGTCTTGCGCAGTCGGTCCCCGCCTGCCTTTTCGCACGTGTCGCAGCAGCTGTGGATCCTCGCCAGACAAGCAGCACAGTAAAATGTAGAAATGAAGTTTAGGACGAGTCCTTTCTGTGCCTCTGCTGCTGCCCAAGTGAAGACAGCGTCAGTGAATCCTCCTTTTATAGGCTGCTGAAGGCTGGGGAGGGACGTCGTCGTCACGTGATGAGCCTTCTGCGCACCACTTGCTGACGAGGCAGCTAGACAACACGGTGGCACGTATGGATCAGTAATCAGTGATTACTGTTCACGCTTGGCACGGAATGAGAATTCCACGCAACGTCTTGCGCAGTCGGTCCCCGGCTGCCTTTCGCACGTGTCGCAACAGCTGTGGATCCTCGCCAGACAAGCAGCACAGTAAAATGTAGAAATGAAGTTTAGGGACGAGTCCTTTCTGTGCCTCTGCTGCTGCCCAAGTGAAGACAGCGTCAGTGAATACTCCTTTTATAGGCTGCTGAAGGCTGGGGAGGGACGTCGTCGTCACGTGATGAGTCTTCTGCGCACCACTTGCTGACGAGGCAGCTAGACAACACGGTGGCACGTATGGATCAGTAATCAGTGATTACTGTTCACGCTTGGCACGGAATGAGAATTCCACGCAACGTCTTGCGCAGTCGGTCCCCGGCTGCCTTTCGCACGTGTCGCAGCAGCTGTCAATCCTCGCCAGACAAGCAGCACAGTAAAATGTAGAAATGAAGTTTAGGACGAGTCCTTTCTGTGCCTCTGCTGCTGCCCAAGTGAAGACAGCGTCAGTGAATCCTCCTTTTATAGGCTGCTGAAGGCTGGGGAGGGACGTCGTCGTCACGTGATGAGTCTTCTGCGCACCACTTGCTGACGAGGCAGCTAGACAACACGGTGGCACGTATGGATCAGTAATCAGTGATTACTGTTCACGCTTGGCACGGAATGAGAATTCCACGCAACGTCTTGCGCAGTCGGTCCCCGGCTGCCTTTTCGCACGTGTCGCAACAGCTGTGGATCCTCGCCAGACAAGCAGCACAGTAAAATGTAGAAATGAAGTTTAGGACGAGTCGTTTCTGTGCCTCTGCTGCTGCCCAAGTGAAGACAGCGTCAGTGAATCCTCCTTTTATAGGCTGCTGAAGGCTGGGGAGGGACGTCGTCGTCACGTGATGAGTCTTCTGCGCACCACTTGCTGACGAGGCAGCTAGACAACACGGTGGCATGTATGGATCAGTAATCAGTGATTACTGTTCACGCTTGGCACGGAATGAGAATTCCACGCAACGTCTTGCGCAGTCGGTCCCCGGCTGCCTTTTCGCACGTGTCGCAACAGCTGTGGATCCTCGCCAGACAAGCAGCACAGTAAAATGTAGAAATGAAGTTTAGGACGAGTCCTTTCTGTGCCTCTGCTGCTGCCTAAGTGAAGACAGCGTCAGTGAATCCTCCTTTTATAGGCTGCTGAAGGCTGGGGAGGGACGTCGTCGTCACGTGATGAGTCTTCTGCGCACCACTTGCTGACGAGGCAGCTAGACAACACGGTGGCACGTATGGATCAGTAATCAGTGATTACTGTTCACGCTTGGCACGGAATGAGAATTCCACGCAACGTCTTGCGCAGTCGGTCCCCGGCTGCCTTTCGCACGTGTCGCAGCAGCTGTCAATCCTCGCCAGACAAGCAGCACAGTAAAATGTAGAAATGAAGTTTAGGACGAGTCCTTTCTGTGCCTCTGCTGCTGCCCAAGTGAAGACAGCGTCAGTGAATCCTCCTTTTATAGGCTGCTGAAGGCTGGGGAGGGACGTCGTCGTCACGTGATGAGTCTTCTGCGCACCACTTGCTGACGAGGCAGCTAGACAACACGGTGGCATGTATGGATCAGTAATCAGTGATTACTGTTCACGCTTGGCACGGAATGAGAATTCCACGCAACGTCTTGCGCAGTCGGTCCCCGGCTGCCTTATCGCACGTGTCGCAGCAGCTGTCGATCCTCGCCAGACAAGCAGCACTGTAAAATGTAGAAATGAAGTTTAGGACGAGTCCTTTCTGTGCCTCTGCTGCTGCCCAAGTGAAGACAGCGTCAGTGAATCCTCCTTTTATAGGCTGCTGAAGGCTGGGGAGGGACGTCGTCGTCACGTGATGAGTCTTCTGCGCACCACTTGCTGACGAGGCAGCTAGACAACACGGTGGCACGTATGGATCAGTAATCAGTGATTACTGTTCACGCTTGGCACGGAATGAGAATTCCACGCAACGTCTTGCGCAGCCGGTCCCCGGCTGCCTTTCGCACGTGTCGCAGCAGCTGTCAATCCTCGCCAGACAAGCAGCACAGTAAAATGTAGAAATGAAGTTTAGGACGAGTCCTTTCTGTGCCTCTGCTGCTGCCCAAGTGAAGACAGCGTCAGTGAATCCTCCTTTTATAGGCTGCTGAAGGCTGGGGAGGGACGTCGTCGTCACGTGATGAGTCTTCTGCGCACCACTTGCTGACGAGGCAGCTAGACAACACGGTGGCATGTATGGATCAGTAATCAGTGATTACTGTTCACGCTTGGCACGGAATGAGAATTCCACGCAACGTCTTGCGCAGTCGGTCCCCGGCTGCCTTTTCGCACGTGTCGCAGCAGCTGTCAATCCTCGCCAGACAAGCAGCACAGTAAAATGTAGAAATGAAGTTTAGGACGAGTCCTTTCTGTGCCTCTGCTGCTGCCCAAGTGAAGACAGCGTCAGTGAATCCTCCTTTTATAGGCTGCTGAAGGCTGGGGAGGGACGTCGTCGTCACGTGATGAGTCTTCTGCGCACCACTTGCTGACGAGGCAGCTAGACAACACGGTGGCACGTATGGATCAGTAATCAGTGATTACTGTTCACGCTTGGCACGGAATGAGAATTCCACGCAACGTCTTGCGCAGTCGGTCCCCGGCTGCCTTTTCGCACGTGTCGCAGCAGCTGTCAATCCTCGCCAGACAAGCAGCACAGTAAAATGTAGAAATGAAGTTTAGGACGAGTCCTTTCTGTGCCTCTGCTGCTGCCCAAGTGAAGACAGCGTCAGTGAATCCTCCTTTTATAGGCTGCTGAAGGCTGGGGAGGGACGTCGTCGTCACGTGATGAGTCTTCTGCGCACCACTTGCTGACGAGGCAGCTAGACAACACGGTGGCACGTATGGATCAGTAATCAGTGATTACTGTTCACGCTTGGCACGGAATGAGAATTCCACGCAACGCCTTGCGCAGTCGGTCCCCGGCTGCCTTTTCGCACGTGTCGCAACAGCTGTGGATCCTCGCCAGACAAGCAGCACAGTAAAATGTAGAAATGAAGTTTAGGACGAGTCCTTTCTGTGCCTCTGCTGCTGCCCAAGTGAAGACAGCGTCAGTGAATCCTCCTTTTATAGGCTGCTGAAGGCTGGGGAGGGACGTCGTCGTCACGTGATGAGTCTTCTGCGCACCACTTGCTGACGAGGCAGCTAGACAACACGGTGGCACGTATGGATCAGTAATCAGTGATTACTGTTCACGCTTGGCACGGAATGAGAATTCCACGCAACGTCTTGCGCAGTCGGTCCCCGGCTGCCTTTTCGCACGTGTCGCAGCAGCTGTCAGATCCTCGCCAGACAAGCAGCACAGTAAAATGTAGAAATGAAGTTTAGGACGAGTCCTTTCTGTGCCTCTGCTGCTGCCCAAGTGAAGACAGCGTCAGTGAATCCTCCTTTTATAGGCTGCTGAAGGCTGGGGAGGGACGTCGTCGTCACGTGATGAGTCTTCTGCGCACCACTTGCTGACGAGGCAGCTAGACAACACGGTGGCACTGTATGGATCAGTAATCAGTGATTACTGTTCACGCTTGGCACGGAATGAGAATTCCACGCAACGTCTTGCGCAGTCGGTCCCCGGCTGCCTTTCGCACGTGTCGCAACAGCTGTGGATCCTCGCCAGACAAGCAGCACAGTAAAATGTAGAAATGAAGTTTAGGACGAGTCCTTTCTGTGCCTCTGCTGCTGCCCATGTGAAGACAGCGTCAGTGAATCCTCCTTTTATAGGCTGCTGAAGGCTGGGGAGGGACGTCGTCGTCACGTGATGAGTCTTCTGCGCACCACTTGCTGACGAGGCAGCTAGACAACACGGTGGCATGTATGGATCAGTAATCAGTGATTACTGTTCACGCTTGGCACGGAATGAGAATTCCACGCAACGTCTTGCGCAGTCGGTCCCCGGCTGCCTTTTCGCACGTGTCGCAGCAGCTGTCAATCCTCGCCAGACAAGCAGCACAGTAAAATGTAGAAATGAAGTTTAGGACGAGTCCTTTCTGTGCCTCTGCTGCTGCCCAAGTGAAGACAGCGTCAGTGAATCCTCCTTTTATAGGCTGCTGAAGGCTGGGGAGGGACGTCGTCGTCACGTGATGAGTCTTCTGCGCACCACTTGCTGACGAGGCAGCTAGACAACACGGTGGCATGTATGGATCAGTAATCAGTGATTACTGTTCACGCTTGGCACGGAATGAGAATTCCACGCAACGTCTTGCGCAGTCGGTCCCCGGCTGCCTTTTCGCACGTGTCGCAACAGCTGTGGATCCTCGCCAGACAAGCAGCACAGTAAAATGTAGAAATGAAGTTTAGGACGAGTCCTTTCTGTGCCTCTGCTGCTGCCCATGTGAAGACAGCGTCAGTGAATCCTCCTTTTATAGGCTGCTGAAGGCTGGGGAGGGACGTCGTCGTCACGTGATGAGTCTTCTGCGCACCGCACCACTTGCTGACGAGGCAGCTAGACAACACGGTGGCACGTATGGATCAGTAATCAGTGATTACTGTTCACGCTTGGCACGGAATGAGAATTCCACGCAACGTCTTGCGCAGTCGGTCCCCGGCTGCCTTTTCGCACGTGTCGCAGCAGCTGTCAATCCTCGCCAGACAAGCAGCACAGTAAAATGTAGAAATGAAGTTTAGGACGAGTCCTTTCTGTGCCTCTGCTGCTGCCCAAGTGAAGACAGCGTCAGTGAATCCTCCTTTTATAGGCTGCTGAAGGCTGGGGAGGGACGTCGTCGTCACGTGATGAGTCTTCTGCGCACCACTTGCTGACGAGGCAGCTAGACAACACGGTGGCACGTATGGATCAGTAATCAGTGATTACTGTTCACGCTTGGCACGGAATGAGAATTCCACGCAACGTCTTGCGCAGTCGGTCCCCGGCTGCCTTTTCGCACGTGTCGCAGCAGCTGTCAATCCTCGCCAGACAAGCAGCACAGCAAAATGTAGAAATGAAGTTTAGGACGAGTCCTTTCTGTGCCTCTGCTGCTGCCCAAGTGAAGACAGCGTCAGTGAATCCTCCTTTTATAGGCTGCTGAAGGCTGGGGAGGGACGTCGTCGTCACGTGATGAGTCTTCTGCGCACCACTTGCTGACGAGGCAGCTAGACAACACGGTGGCACGTATGGATCAGTAATCAGTGATTACTGTTCACGCTTGGCACGGAATGAGAATTCCACGCAACGTCTTGCGCAGTCGGTCCCCGGCTGCCTTTTCGCACGTGTCGCAACAGCTGTGGATCCTCGCCAGACAAGCAGCACAGTAAAATGTAGAAATGAAGTTTAGGACGAGTCCTTTCTGTGCCTCTGCTGCTGCCCAAGTGAAGACAGCGTCAGTGAATCCTCCTTTTATAGGCTGCTGAAGGCTGGGGAGGGACGTCGTCGTCACGTGATGAGTCTTCTGCGCACCACTTGCTGACGAGGCAGCTAGACAACACGGTGGCATGTATGGATCAGTAATCAGTGATTACTGTTCACGCTTGGCACGGAATGAGAATTCCACGCAACGTCTTGCGCAGTCGGTCCCCGGCTGCCTTTTCGCACGTGTCGCAACAGCTGTGGATCCTCGCCAGACAAGCAGCACAGTAAAATGTAGAAATGAAGTTTAGGACGAGTCCTTTCTGTGCCTCTGCTGCTGCCCAAGTGAAGACAGCGTCAGTGAATCCTCCTTTTATAGGCTGCTGAAGGCTGGGGAGGGACGTCGTCGTCACGTGATGAGTCTTCTGCGCACCACTTGCTGACGAGGCAGCTAGACAACACGGTGGCACGTATGGATCAGTAATCAGTGATTACTGTTCACGCTTGGCACGGAATGAGAATTCCACGCAACGTCTTGCGCAGTCGGTCCCCGGCTGCCTTTTCGCACGTGTCGCAGCAGCTGTCAATCCTCGCCAGACAAGCAGCACAGTAAAATGTAGAAATGAAGTTTAGGACGAGTCCTTTCTGTGCCTCTGCTGCTGCCCAAGTGAAGACAGCGTCAGTGAATCCTCCTTTTATAGGCTGCTGAAGGCTGGGGAGGGACGTCGTCGTCACGTGATGAGTCTTCTGCGCACCACTTGCTGACGAGGCAGCTAGACAACACGGTGGCATGTATGGATCAGTAATCAGTGATTACTGTTCACGCTTGGCACGGAATGAGAATTCCACGCAACGTCTTGCGCAGTCGGTCCCCGGCTGCCTTTTCGCACGTGTCGCAGCAGCTGTGGATCCTCGCCAGACAAGCAGCACAGTAAAATGTAGAAATGAAGTTTAGGACGAGTCCTTTCTGTGCCTCTGCTGCTGCCCAAGTGAAGACAGCGTCAGTGAATCCTCCTTTTATAGGCTGCTGAAGGCTGGGGAGGGACGTCGTCGTCACGTGATGAGTCTTCTGCGCACCACTTGCTGACGAGGCAGCTAGACAACACGGTGGCACGTATGGATCAGTAATCAGTGATTACTGTTCACGCTTGGCACGGAATGAGAATTCCACGCAACGTCTTGCGCAGTCGGTCCCCGGCTGCCTTTTCGCACGTGTCGCAGCAGCTGTCAATCCTCGCCAGACAAGCAGCACAGTAAAATGTAGAAATGAAGTTTAGGACGAGTCCTTTCTGTGCCTCTGCTGCTGCCCAAGTGAAGACAGCGTCAGTGAATCCTCCTTTTATAGGCTGCTGAAGGCTGGGGAGGGACGTCGTCGTCACGTGATGAGTCTTCTGCGCACCACTTGCTGACGAGGCAGCTAGACAACACGGTGGCATGTATGGATCAGTAATCAGTGATTACTGTTCACGCTTGGCACGGAATGAGAATTCCACGCAACGTCTTGCGCAGTCGGTCCCCGGCTGCCTTTTCGCACGTGTCGCAGCAGCTGTCAATCCTCGCCAGACAAGCAGCACAGTAAAATGTAGAAATGAAGTTTAGGACGAGTCCTTTCTGTGCCTCTGCTGCTGCCCAAGTGAAGACAGCGTCAGTGAATCCTCCTTTTATAGGCTGCTGAAGGCTGGGGAGGGACGTCGTCGTCACGTGATGAGTCTTCTGCGCACCACTTGCTGACGAGGCAGCTAGACAACACGGTGGCATGTATGGATCAGTAATCAGTGATTACTGTTCACGCTTGGCACGGAATGAGAATTCCACGCAACGTCTTGCGCAGTCGGTCCCCGGCTGCCTTTTCGCACGTGTCGCAGCAGCTGTGGATCCTCGCCAGACAAGCAGCACAGTAAAATGTAGAAATGAAGTTTAGGACGAGTCCTTTCTGTGCCTCTGCTGCTGCCCAAGTGAAGACAGCGTCAGTGAATCCTCCTTTTATAGGCTGCTGAAGGCTGGGGAGGGACGTCGTCGTCACGTGATGAGTCTTCTGCGCACCACTTGCTGACGAGGCAGCTAGACAACACGGTGGCACGTATGGATCAGTAATCAGTGGTTCACGCTTGGCACAGAATGAGAATTCCACGCAACGTCTTGCGCAGTCGGTCCCCGGCTGCCTTTTCGCACGTGTCGCAACAGCTGTGGATCCTCGCCAGACAAGCAGCACAGTAAAATGTAGAAATGAAGTTTAGGACGAGTCCTTTCTGTGCCTCTGCTGCTGCCCAAGTGAAGACAGCGTCAGTGAATCCTCCTTTTATAGGCTGCTGAAGGCTGGGGAGGGACTTTCTGTGCCTCTGCTGCTGCCCAAGTGAAGACAGCGTCAGTGAATCCTCCTTTTATAGGCTGCTGAAGGCTGGGGAGGGACGTCGTCGTCACGTGATGAGTCTTCTGCGCACCACTTGCTGACGAGGCAGCTAGACAACACGGTGGCACGTATGGATCAGTAATCAGTGGTTCACGCTTGGCACAGAATGAGAATTCCACGCAACGTCTTGCGCAGTCGGTCCCCGGCTGCCTTTTCGCACGTGTCGCAACAGCTGTGGATCCTCGCCAGACAAGCAGCACAGTAAAATGTAGAAATGAAGTTTAGGACGAGTCCTTTCTGTGCCTCTGCTGCTGCCCAAGTGAAGACAGCGTCAGTGAATCCTCCTTTTATAGGCTGCTGAAGGCTGGGGAGGGACGTCGTCGTCACGTGATGAGTCTTCTGCGCACCACTTGCTGACGAGGCAGCTAGACAACACGGTGGCACGTATGGATGAGTAATCAGTGGTTCACGCTTGGCACAGAATGAGAATTCCACGCAACGTTTTGTGCAGTCGGTCCCCGGCTGCCTTTTCGCACGTGTCGCAACAGCTGTGGATCCTCGCCAGACAAGCAGCACAGTAAAATGTAGAAATGAAGTTTAGGACGAGTCCTTTCTGTGCCTCTGCTGCTGCCCAAGTGAAGACAGCGTCAGTGAATCCTCCTTTTATAGGCTGCTGAAGGCTGGGGAGGGACGTCGTCGTCACGTGATGAGTCTTCTGCGCACCACTTGCTGACGAGGCAGCTAGACAACACGGTGGCACGTATGGATCAGTAATCAGTGGTTCACGCTTGGCACAGAATGAGAATTCCACGCAACGTCTTGCGCAGTCGGTCCCCGGCTGCCTTTTCGCACGTGTCGCAACAGCTGTGGATCCTCGCCAGACAAGCAGCACAGTAAAATGTAGAAATGAAGTTTAGGACGAGTCCTTTCTGTGCCTCTGCTGCTGCCCAAGTGAAGACAGCGTCAGTGAATCCTCCTTTTATAGGCTGCTGAAGGCTGGGGAGGGACGTCGTCGTCACGTGATGAGTCTTCTGCGCACCACTTGCTGACGAGGCAGCTAGACAACACGGTGGCACGTATGGATCAGTAATCAGTGGTTCACGCTTGGCACAGAATGAGAATTCCACGCAACGTCTTGCGCAGTCGGTCCCCGGCTGCCTTTTCGCACGTGTCGCAACAGCTGTGGATCCTCGCCAGACAAGCAGCACAGTAAAATGTAGAAATGAAGTTTAGGACGAGTCCTTTCTGTGCCTCTGCTGCTGCCCAAGTGAAGACAGCGTCAGTGAATCCTCCTTTTATAGGCTGCTGAAGGCTGGGGAGGGACGTCGTCGTCACGTGATGAGTCTTCTGCGCACCACTTGCTGACGAGGCAGCTAGACAACACGGTGGCACGTATGGATCAGTAATCAGTGGTTCACGCTTGGCACAGAATGAGAATTCCACGCAACGTTTTGTGCAGTCGGTCCCCGGCTGCCTTTTCGCACGTGTCGCAACAGCTGTGGATCCTCGCCAGACAAGCAGCACAGTAAAATGTAGAAATGAAGTTTAGGACGAGTCCTTTCTGTGCCTCTGCTGCTGCCCAAGTGAAGACAGCGTCAGTGAATCCTCCTTTTATAGGCTGCTGAAGGCTGGGGAGGGACGTCGTCGTCACGTGATGAGTCTTCTGCGCACCACTTGCTGACGAGGCAGCTAGACAACACGGTGGCACGTATGGATCAGTAATCAGTGGTTCACGCTTGGCACAGAATGAGAATTCCACGCAACGTCTTGCGCAGTCGGTCCCCGGCTGCCTTTTCGCACGTGTCGCAACAGCTGTGGATCCTCGCCAGACAAGCAGCACAGTAAAATGTAGAAATGAAGTTTAGGACGAGTCCTTTCTGTGCCTCTGCTGCTGCCCAAGTGAAGACAGCGTCAGTGAATCCTCCTTTTATAGGCTGCTGAAGGCTGGGGAGGGACGTCGTCGTCACGTGATGAGTCTTCTGCGCACCACTTGCTGACGAGGCAGCTAGACAACACGGTGGCACGTATGGATCAGTAATCAGTGGTTCACGCTTGGCACAGAATGAGAATTCCACGCAACGTCTTGCGCAGTTGGTCCCCGGCTGCCTTTTCGCACGTGTCGCAACAGCTGTGGATCCTCGCCAGACAAGCAGCACAGTAAAATGTAGAAATGAAGTTTAGGACGAGTCCTTTCTGTGCCTCTGCTGCTGCCCAAGTGAAGACAGCGTCAGTGAATCCTCCTTTTATAGGCTGCTGAAGGCTGGGGAGGGACGTCGTCGTCACGTGATGAGTCTTCTGCGCACCACTTGCTGACGAGGCAGCTAGACAACACGGTGGCACGTATGGATCAGTAATCAGTGGTTCACGCTTGGCACAGAATGAGAATTCCACGCAACGTTTTGTGCAGTCGGTCCCCGGCTGCCTTTTCGCACGTGTCGCAACAGCTGTGGCTCCTCGCCAGACAAGCAGCACAGTAAAATGTAGAAATGAAGTTTAGGACGAGTCCTTTCTGTGCCTCTGCTGCTGCCCAAGTGAAGACAGCGTCAGTGAATCCTCCTTTTATAGGCTGCTGAAGGCTGGGGAGGGACGTCGTCGTCACGTGATGAGTCTTCTGCGCACCACTTGCTGACGAGGCAGCTAGACAACACGGTGGCACGTATGGATCAGTAATCAGTGGTTCACGCTTGGCACAGAATGAGAATTCCACGCAACGTCTTGCGCAGTCGGTCCCCGGCTGCCTTTTCGCACGTGTCGCAACAGCTGTGGATCCTCGCCAGACAAGCAGCACAGTAAAATGTAGAAATGAAGTTTAGGACGAGTCCTTTCTGTGCCTCTGCTGCTGCCCAAGTGAAGACAGCGTCAGTGAATCCTCCTTTTATAGGCTGCTGAAGGCTGGGGAGGGACGTCGTCGTCACGTGATGAGTCTTCTGCGCACCACTTGCTGACGAGGCAGCTAGACAACACGGTGGCACGTATGGATCAGTAATCAGTGGTTCACGCTTGGCACAGAATGAGAATTCCACGCAACGTCTTGCGCAGTCGGTCCCCGGCTGCCTTTTCGCACGTGTCGCAACAGCTGTGGATCCTCGCCAGACAAGCCGCACAGTAAAATGTAGAAATGAAGTTTAGGACGAGTCCTTTCTGTGCCTCTGCTGCTGCCCAAGTGAAGACAGCGTCAGTGAATCCTCCTTTTATAGGCTGCTGAAGGCTGGGGAGGGACGTCGTCGTCACGTGATGAGTCTTCTGCGCACCACTTGCTGACGAGGCAGCTAGACAACACGGTGGCACGTATGGATCAGTAATCAGTGGTTCACGCTTGGCACAGAATGAGAATTCCACGCAACGTCTTGCGCAGTCGGTCCCCGGCTGCCTTTTCGCACGTGTCGCAACAGCTGTGGATCCTCGCCAGACAAGCAGCACAGTAAAATGTAGAAATGAAGTTTAGGACGAGTCCTTTCTGTGCCTCTGCTGCTGCCCAAGTGAAGACAGCGTCAGTGAATCCTCCTTTTATAGGCTGCTGAAGGCTGGGGAGGGACGTCGTCGTCACGTGATGAGTCTTCTGCGCACCACTTGCTGACGAGGCAGCTAGACAACACGGTGGCACGTATGGATCAGTAATCAGTGGTTCACGCTTGGCACAGAATGAGAATTCCACGCAACGTTTTGTGCAGTCGGTCCCCGGCTGCCTTTTCGCACGTGTCGCAACAGCTGTGGATCCTCGCCAGACAAGCAGCACAGTAAAATGTAGAAATGAAGTTAAGGACGAGTCCTTTCTGTGCCTCTGCTGCTGCCCAAGTGAAGACAGCGTCAGTGAATCCTCCTTTTATAGGCTGCTGAAGGCTGGGGAGGGACGTCGTCGTCACGTGATGAGTCTTCTGCGCACCACTTGCTGACGAGGCAGCTAGACAACACGGTGGCACGTATGGATCAGTAATCAGTGGTTCACGCTTGGCACAGAATGAGAATTCCACGCAACGTCTTGCGCAGTCGGTCCCCGGCTGCCTTTTCGCACGTGTCGCAGCAGCTGTCAATCCTCGCCAGACAAGCAGCACAGTAAAATGTAGAAATGAAGTTTAGGACGAGTCCTTTCTGTGCCTCTGCTGCTGCCCAAGTCTAGGATTCTTGCTATGTTGCTATTGCCACCTGGTGTTTTGAGCCAGCCAACAATCATCATTGGGTGCCCAGCAAGAACGGAGAAGAAGACGAAGTCGAAGATCCCGTGCCAGCTGGAGAACCGTCCCTTCGTGTCTGGCATTCTTCGTGTTTGGCATTCTTCGTGCCTGGCTGCTGGTACTGTTGCTTGCGCTTGCCTTAGCGCGTGATAAACTGGTGGAGGTGCTGGGTAATCTAATATATGCACCAAACCCCTCCGAGCAGCAGGAGCTCCAGTCCCGTACCGGTGGGTACGCCTGTACACCGCGCCAGCAGAAGGATCCGTGGACAAGCCCCTGAGTTTGGACTCCTCCCCGAGACAATGGCAGCTCCGACCACCTCATCCGGTATGGAAGGCACTACGCCGATTCATTGTACGCTACTCAATCGGCGAACGACGAATCCCTTCCACGGTGCCATGCATGAGGATGTTGAAGATTGGCTGGTGTACTATGAACGTGTTGCCGCGTTCAACAAGTGGGGCGATGCAGACAAACTGAAAAACGGATATTTCAGCCTTAACGATGGCGCACGTGTTTGGTATGAGAACCGTGCAAATACCCTAACTTCATGGGAAGAATTCAAACGCCGTCTTTTTGAGACGTATGCGAGCCCTGATCGCCGAGAACGAGCTGAGCGTGATCTCCAGTCCCGTATTCAAATGCCGAACGAAGGTGTCGCAATGTATGTCGAGGACATGACACGTCTCTTTCGACGAGCCGACCCCAGCATGTCAGAAGAAAAGAAGGTGCGGTACCTGATGCGCGGAGTGAAAGAGCAGCTGTTCGGTGGTCTCGTACGCAGGCCTTCCAAGACTGCGTCAGAATTTCTTTCCGAGGCCGTCACCATGGAACAGACTCTTCGGCAGCGGGCACCATAATACGAACGCCAAGTGAACGCTGCCTCACCTACGGACTTCTTCGGAGCTCTCGGGGGCCACGTCGATTTCTTCCGAGAGCTCATCTGTTCCGTAATCCGCGAAGAACTCCAGAAACTGTCGGTACCTTCACAGCCGACGCTCAGCTCTTTGTCCAGCGTTGTCCGTGACGAAGTCCAGCATGCGCTAAGAGAACCACCCTTCAACACAGAAGCTCAACCGGTAAGAACTATAACAGCCCCCGTATGTCATATTCGCAAGCTTTGCGGCAACCTGCACCACCTTCCTCCCCGTTTCGCACCGCGTCCCCGGCCATACTACAGCCCGACCAAGCGGCCTCGTATTACCACGACAACCTACAGGAGGCCCCAAGAAAATCAGACGTGTGGCGGGCACCCGATCGCCGTCCCCTTTGCTTTCACTGTGGCGAAGCTGGGCATGTCTACCGACAGTGCTCATATCGAGAGCTCGGACTACGCGGATTCCCAGCAAACTCGCCGCGACCTAGGTTCGGCCAGCGTCCTCCTGCAATTGAAGAATACGTTGCCCAGCAGCGCGGATCCTCATCAGCTCGACACCAGTCACGCTCCCCTTCGCCGCGGCGGTTTTCTCCGACTCGCCGTACATATTCGAGCGTGGTGCAGGGTCGGTCGCCCAGCCCGCGCCGGGAAAACTAACCACAGCGGCCTTCGGGGGCGAGGCCGCACAGTCTGGACGTGCTCAAGGACCCCTGCTGACGCGTACGCGGATCGACGATACATCGACGACGACAGTACCTGCTGATTACGGAAGAAAAATTTCCTTGGACATTCCTGTATTGCTCGACGGTCGTGAATTGACTGCTTTAGTGGACACTGGAGCGGATTATTCAATAATCAGCGAAAACCTGGCCACCCTTCTAAAGAAAGTGACGACGCCTTGGAATCGAACGCCAGTTCGTACAGCTGGCGGGCACATTGTCACACCACTCGGCATGTGCACGGCACGAATAGAGATTCGCGGCTCTACGTTTGTTGCCAGCTTGAGCATTCTCCCTCAGTGTTCTCGAGACCTAATCATCGGCATGGACTTTTCAGGGAGCACGGAGCTATCATCGACATTCGCCAACGCCTCGTCACTTTCTCGACAAAGAGCGCCGCAGCGACGACCAACACCATCCACCCTCGAGCACCTCTTCGTGTTATCGACGACGCTGTCACGTTACCACCGCGTGCAAGTGTCGTGGTTCAAGTGGCATGTGACAGGCTCTTACACGGTGAAGCGGTCGCAGAAAGCAATCACTCGCTCCTGCTTTCTCAAGGTGTTTGCGTAGCAAGAAGCCTTATTGATCTTCATGATAGCCACTCTGACGTTCTTGTCACGAACTTCAGCTACGAACACCGCCACCTTTTCCCCGGTACTGTCATCGCCTACGCCGACCGAATCGCCGATGTCACTGAATGTTTTGTTTCCGAGGCAATTGGCACTGCTGAAGCACCTTTACGCAACGTCGACATTAGTCCAACGCTTCCTGAAGACAACAAACAACCCTTGCGCGAGCTGTTACTCGAATTTCACTCTTGCTTTGCACGGTCGTCGAAGATACGTCACACGGCGATTACGAAACACCGTATCATCACCTATGACGACGCGCACCCCATACGGCACAGCCTTATCGTGTTTCCCCACCCGAACGACAAACCATTCAAACGCAGGTGAAGGAAATGCTTCAAGACGGCGTAATACAGCCTTCATGCAGCTCCTGGTCATCGCCAGTCGTGCTTGTTAAAAAGAAAGATGGCACGCTTCAGTTTTGTGTTGACTACCGGAAGCTAAACAACGTCACAAAGAAAGACGTGTACCCGTTGCCTCGTGTCGACGATTCTCTGGACAGGCTGAGGCGCGCGAAGTATTTCTCCTCTATCGATCTGAAAAGTGGCTACTGGCAAATTGAAGTAGATGAGCGGGACCGCGAGAAAACTGCCTTTGTTACTCCGGACGGCCTTTACGAATTTCGAGTACTCCCTTTCGGCCTCTGTTCCGCTCCAGCCACATTCCAGCGAATGATGGATACCGTTCTCGCTGACCTCAAATGGAAAAGCTGCCTCGTCTATCTCGATGATGTCGTTGTCTTTTCGGAATCTTTTGACGAGCACCTTCGACGCCTTCGGAATGTACTCGAAGCCATTCGATCGGCTGACCTTACCCTCAAGCCAGAGAAATGTCATTTTGGTTACGAGGAACTGAAGTTTCTCGGACACGTCGTGAGCGCGGCAGGTGTTCGGCCCAATCCCGAGAAAACTGCTGCCGTAGCTGCTTTTCCAGCTCCAACAGACAAAAAAAGTGTCAGACGATTTTTGGGCTTGTGCGCATATTATCGACGCTTCATTGAAATTTTTTCGAAGTTTGCAGAGCCGCTATTTCGCCTTATGCGTGACGACGTGCCATTCCTCTGGACTGATGAACAACAGACTGCCTTTGCCGAGCTACAACGTCGATTGTCTTCTCCTCCCGTACTTGGTCATTTCGATGAGGACGCCGACACAGAAGTACGCACTGACGCCAGCAATATCGGTCTCGGAGCTATCCTGGTGCAAAGGCAAGACGGGACTGAACGAGTTATAGCCTACGCGAGCCGCACTCTGTCACGCGCCGAGTCCAATTATTCCACCACAGAGAAGGAGTGCCTCGCGGTCATCTGGGCTACTACAAAGTTTCGGCCGTATCTCTACGGGCGGCCATTTAAAGTTGTGACCGACCATCACGCTTTATGCTGGTTGGTCAACCTTCGAGACCCTTCTGGACGATTAGCACGTTGGAGTCTACGACTCGAGGAATTTAACATCACCATCGTATACAAGTCAGGCAGAAAACATGAAGATGCTGACACGCTATCACGAGCACCTTTTGAATCTGAGAATCCTGACTGAGGAAGATGACAGCGCCTTCCTGGGAGCCCTCAGCGGGCCGGATCTGCTCGCTAAACAGCGATCGGACACTGAGTTAAGACCCATCATCGATCAGTTAGAAGGCGGCATCGCGTCCATTCCTCGCTCGATTTCGCGACGGTTGTCGTCGTTTTGCCTATACGAGAGGGCATCTTATACAAAAGAAACACAGGTGCCGGCGACAAACCACATCTTCTAGTAGTGCCTCAAGCCCTTCGCGACGACATTCTATTCGCCTGCCATGACGAGCCGACATCTGGTCACTTGGGCTACTCAAGGACTCTGGACAGAATACGACAACTGTACTACTGGCCTAGACTGACTGCTTGCGTCAAACGCCACGTGAAAGGATGTCGTGAATTCCAGCGCCGCAAGTCACCCCCCTTCAAGCCTGCAGGCCTTCTACAACCCATCGACTCCTCCGCGTACGCCGTTTGATCAAGTTGGAATGGACCTTCATGGCCCATTTTCCTTGTCTTCCTCCAGCAATAAGTGGATCATTCTCGCAACCGATTACTTGACGCGTTACGCTGAGACGAAGGCACTACCACGCGGGATAGCATCTCAGGTTGCCCGTTTTTTATGCATCACATTGTGCTTCGGCATGGCGCACCGTCATTCATCATTAGTGACCGAGGAACCGCATTTACGGCCAAGCTCCTGGACGACATCTTCAAGTTGAGTTACACGAGTCATCGAAAGGCCACTGCATACCACCCTCAGACTAACGGCTTGACAGAAAGACTAAACAAAACACTGGCAGACATGATATCTATGTACGTGGATGTGCAACACAAAACGTGGGACGAAATCCTGCCGTACATAACGTTTGCCTACAACACAGCCACGCAGGAAACTACACGATTCACGCCGTTTCGTCTCGTTTATGGTCGAGATGTTCAAACTATGCTCGACGCCATGATTCCGTATGACGACATCGATGAGCTCGACCAGTTAGCTCTTGACGTGGAGGAGTACATTCAGCGCGCCGAGGAAGCACGTCAACTGGCCCGTGTGCACATAAGACAGCAGCAGTCTACAGATGCAATAAGGTACAATCTCCACCATCGACAAGTTACCTATGAGCCCGGCGACCAAGTTTGGGTTTGGACCCCAATTAGACGGCGAGGCCTCAGCGAGAAACTCCTGAGCAAGTACTTCGGACCGTACACAGTACTAAGGCGTGTCAGCGACGTGAACTATGAAGTGATTCCTGACGGAGACCTGCCATCGTCCAAGCGCCGATTTCCCCGTGCAGAGATTGTACATGCCGTCCGCCTCAAACCATATTTTACACGGTGATGTTCACATAGTGTACTGTTGAACAAACTTTTTGCTGTAGTCGCGTCGTCCTCCGAAGAACTCCGAAGCGAATTTTTTCTTCCCGACCACAGAATGCATTTTTTTGCCTAGTGTGCATGTCCGTATCTGGGCTAGCACGTTTACATTTTTTTTGTGCGTCTTACCTAATTTGTGTACTTTCCATGTACGTCTTATGTTTGAGCATCGAGTCGATGCTTCATTGGGAGGGGGAATATTGCCACCTGGGTGTTTTGAGCCAGCCAACAATCATCATTGGGTGCCCAGCAAGAACGGAGAAGACGACGAAGTCGAAGATCCCGCGCCAGCTGGAGAACCGTCCCTTCGTGTCTGGCATTCTTCGTGCCTGGCTGCTGGTACTGTTGCTTGCGCTTGCCTTAGCGCGTGACACTATGTTCTTCGTGGCCCCAATGCCTCAGTGTGTCTCGTGGAACAAGTCCAAGGTGCGACAGGTTAGAGCTGAGGGAAGCACGATGCGATGTCCCCAGTATACGAAATTTTGATACTAAGTAGCTCAGCTTTCTTGCTGAAGTTCGGCCGCCACCGAACTAGACCTTTAGACAAAAATTTCGCCCAGCCTCTTTTAATCCAATATTTCACTTCCTGCAGTGTCGGATCCGTTTCAGTGAAATCTTCCACTTCTCTGACGCTAACAGCCTTTGTTTCCAAACACTCAAAGTAAAGAACACACTCTGGCGCATCCTCTGTGCTGTTATCTTGCAGCTTGTTCATCAGGCATCAGCATTTGAGTTTCCGTACCCCTGGGATACTACAACATGTACGGATAGTTGTATAAGAGAAGCGCCCACCACGGAATCCTAGCAACTGCTATGGCAGGAATGGCTTTTTCTCGGTAGAACAAACACGTCAGGGGTTTATGGTTCGTGACCAAATAAGCTTATTGCCATATAAATACTCCTTGAATCGTGTCACACAAAATACAGAAGACAACGCTTCCTTTGCTATAGCTGATAATAGTTGCGTTCTGCTTTGGACAGCGTCCTGGAGCGGAATCCAATAGGGTAATCTGTGCGATTGATGCGGTGAGAAACTACAGCTCCCACTGCAACAGGTGATGCATCGCATTCCAACTTCAAAGGCTTGTTACAGTCAAATTGTGTCAGGAACTTGGACGCTTTTATGGCTTGCTTCACCTTCTAGACTGCTTCCTCATGTCATTGCTGTAATTTCCAGATACCCCGCGTTGTTAGTAGAATGTACAGTGGAGCGCCAGTAGCGTCGACAAGTTCGGTAATACTGTGGCGTAATATTTCATTAAATCTAAGAAGGATATCAGCTCGCTCACCTACTTCGAGGGCAATGCTTGGAGAACTGTTTCAGTGTTGTCATCCTTTGGTTTAAGTCCATTAACATCCACTCGATGGCCAAGGAACGTGGCCTCTTTGTATCTGAACTTGCATTTATTTATGCTTAGCCTAAGACCATAGTCACGTAAGCGCTCCAGGACTTGTCTTAACAATGAAGTATCATTGCGCTTTTCGACCACTATGATGTCATCCAGGTAGACTTGCACACCCGGGGAGATCCTTGAACAACGAATCCTTATGTCTCTGGAAGGTGGCCGGTGCTAAGCTACATCCAGAAGGGACCCTGTTAAAACAAAAGAGGCTCTTGTGGGCAGGGGCGTAACCAGGGGGGGGGGGGGGGGGGTGCTGATGGGGCTTCAGCCCCACCCGAACTTTTTTCCCTGCGCCCACCAAAACAACCACCGGCACCGGGAATCATTAGGGATTTTGTCTACAATGTCTTTTTCCCACTCGAAAAGACATTTCGGCACGAACATTGCGAAATCGGGCTGGATTTTGTGGCAACAGCTTCTGCGCTTGGAGTCACATAACGCAAGAAGCCCCATCCGAGCACAAAGTTTCAAGGGCTTTTCGATAGCGAGCGGGCGCGTCACGGCATCTCGCAGCGGCCGTGGAATCTACGGAGCGCATGGATTTCAATTTCGAACTTTGTGGGTATAAAATTCTCATAAACTTTTGACACGAAAAGTGCACTGATATTTCCAAAGCCGTGCTTCAGATTTGCAATTCTGGAACTTTACGGGTTCAATGTTGTTATAAACTTGGGCCAACAAGAGCGCACTGGAGCCCTCGTATTCACGCCGTTCCAGAGGTGGAAGCACGCGCTGGCAATCTTCCACACACGAAAATACTAAATATCACCGTGACTGTCAGCTGGCAGCTGATAAATTTCTCAAAAAATTTTCAGGAAGCCCGCACAATGTGATCTATCAGTTGGACCAGGGCAGGCAAAGGAAAATAAGAGAAAACAGAAGAAAGTTAGCGGCCTATTATTGAGACAGTTCTTTTTTGCGGGCGACAAAGTCGGGCTCTCCGTGGCCATAGTGGCAGTGGTCCTATGGATTAAAGCAAAGACCCGGCTGGAAATACTGGTATTTTCAAAGCGCTTCTTCGCATGCGAACTGATTGTGGATATACATATCTGAAGAACCATTTGGAAATTAGTTGCCGCAGTAATGTCTCCTATTTAAGCCCAGATGCACAAAACCAAATTATAGAAATTTTTGGTGAAATTATCAAAGAAAGCCTAGATGCAAAAGTAAACGCTGCAGCTACTTCTCCGTACTTGCTGACGAAACGACGAATATTGCTGGAATCGAACAGCTTACTGATTGTGCAAGGTACGTAAACAAGGGTGCCAACGACATAGAAGTGTATTTAGGTTTTAGCACCGGAATAGATTCCCTCTTTCATTGCGAGTGGAGGTTCTATGTAAACGTGTGTACAAACTGCTGAAGATTCTAGTCACCCTTCTCGTGACCACTGCCAGCGCAGAGCAAATATTTTCAAACATGAGATTACTAAAAAAAGTACTTGCGCTATGCAATGTCTGATGAACGCATGGTTAGGCTGGATCTCTTATACGCCCACAGAGACATCGGCATCAACGTGTCCTAAGTCATTGACCACTTCGCTAAACTTCCCCGCCGAGTGAAGTTTGTCCTTTAGACAGCGAAGCAGCAAAAATCAATTCAAGTAAAAAGCTGTGCGTCTTCAGAACTGGTAATTATGAAAATGTATGACTGTTCATTAGTTTTTAAAACCGCAGAAGTTTTCACCATTTATTGTAACAGTTAGCATCATGATCAAAATTATCATGCGAATACGAAAATTACGAGGACATTAATGATCAATTTTGACCGACCTTGCTCATTGAAAGCAAGATCCACGCAGCGTTTCCCAACAAACACACTCAGACATTGGATAGTTCAAGTTGCCTCATCATCTGTGGCTTTCGTTTGTCCTTTTCTTTCCTTTTTGGCTACCTGCTTTTACTTCTTTTTTGAAGCAAAGCAATAGCATTATTTGGTTTTGGGTGCATAATAATTGTTGCCGCTGTGCAGGCCGCTAAGATGCACATTTTCGTACTGATTTCTGCACCTTCCGCTATTATTCTACCCTTGGGCCATGCTGCTGTTGCGACCGCAGCATGGTCCAAGTACATATCGCGATTTCTGCGATCATAGTATTGTTCTTGCCTGGATCGTCTGTCTTTCTATGCGTAAACTTTACTATCTGTGACTGAGCAACATGTTTATTTGTCTTGTTTGACGCATTATATACAGTGACGTTTGCTTAGATACGTAGGTTCATTGGACACTTATACGTACATTTAAATATCTTGTTGCAGGGTTTTGTGTATAAAAGCAGTGAAGTTTGTTTCCAGCGACACTTTTTTGCCCTTTATCAAGTTCTATCTTCGCATTTGTATATTCCATTCTATCTTCGCATTTCTAATGTATATTTTGCAGAACTCCTGCTTTTTATATGTACTGACTGTTGCGACTATAATTTCGGTGCAATTACTCACAATACACGACCGGTAACAGCTGCTCCTGCGCAATCCATTGCAACGAAGCACAGCGTCATTGAGGTCATTCTCTGGCCGTTGCATATATACAAAAATGTAAGCAAGGTTCTTGAATGACATAGATTCATCGAAATGTTTGTCCTGAGCTTGTTAATTTCATGGCCTTTACGTTTTTTATATCAGCTGCATGCACTGCATTGCTGGTTTTGAACTGATATAGTTCTAAAGTTCGCGTGATATTTTCTGTAATTATTAAATAGACAAAAAAACAAACGGAAGCATTGATATCAGCTATTTCCGCCACAATTTTGGGGACATACGAATATTTTTTACGAAAAAAATACATACTTTACTTGTATTCACAGTGCGTAGCGTTCAATAATTCGTTTGCAGCATCTAATACGCAATGGCATTGGCAATGGAAATGCAGTTATTATTCAGGTATTTGATCCCTCGACAAATTCTATAAGGAGGAGGCCGCCCTGCAACCTGCGTGCCGTTTTCTTTCAGTATTAACTTCACAGGTGGACCTTTGTAGAGTCCTGAAGCTGGTGAAAACACGTCTTCGAACTCAGTAAGCAAAGTCTGAAGTTCCTGGCTAGTGCGTTTTTCCGTGCACCTGTTGAGGTTGGTGACGACATTTTGGTTTCATATTGGCTTCTGCGAAGTCGTAGAGCGCCTTTATGCTATGTCTTCCGCATAGGGCTGGACCCGGTCTGTCGACGACGATCACAAGGGTGACATGTACGCCATGTCCTTCACGTGTAGCTGTCATACGCAGTTCTCCAAGCACTGCTTGCTTGCTCCCTTGCTTGCTTGCTTGAAAACCTTTATTGATAACGAAAAGAGAGGTGCAGTCCATATGGGCCTTCGCAATGGGTGGAGTCCCTATTTCGGGACCCCATTGGTACCAGCCACCAGCTTAGCCCTCCAAACCAAGGCCTTTTGGGCCTGAAGGTCCGAGCAACCATGCAGGGCAGCCTCCCACTCCTCTCGGGTTGGGTTAGGGTTGGGGGGAAAAGCTGGGTTGATTTGGCAAGCCCAAATTATGTCGTAGGTGCCAGCCACCTCCCCACAATATTGGCACTTGCCAATGAAGGAAGAATCGCAATGTTTTAAGATTGCCGGGCACAATAAAGTGTTAGCGAAAAGTCGGAACAAGATGCGTTCGGCAACCTTGCCCAGCCCCGTTGAAGGAGTTGGGTATTGGCGATGCCTGTCCTTGTAATATGTCGTGATGTCTTTGAATGTAAGAAGATAGCCGCCTTCGGGTTCCAGGTACTCATGATCTGATTGGGACGCCCGGTGGATGAGTGATCGGGCGGCCGTGTTCGCTTCATTCCCCATTAGGCCCTGGTGGACCGGAGTCCAGATTAGGCAACGAGGGGTAGGATTGATTCCCCCGTTGCTACAGTTCTGCAATATTCGTTCCGCTAGCAGGGTGACCCAACCAGCTGCATAATTTAGACAAGCCCCACGCGAGTCGGTGAGGATATATTGAGATCGAGGATCAGAGGCAGCTAGGGGCGATAGCTACTTCTTCCGCTTGTGTTGAGCCCGGGGCTTTGAAAGTGAGCCCATCTACTTGCTTTTCCTCGTGGATGACCGCTACCGTATACCACCCCCCTCCCCTCCCCCACGGCATGGAGTGGCCACATCCACGTAGAAGACTCCGTGTTTGTTGCCATAGTGGCGTTGCAAGGCGTCCACTCTCGCCTGGCGACGACCACTATGGTCTTCCCTATCCATCTTTGTGGGGAGGGGTCGAACTTAGAGTTCCCCCAAAAAACAAGATAATCTGAGAGAAGTGCCGCTTAGCGTTCTGCTTTGGCTCTGCTTGAACGTGCTCATTAAGATGACGCTAACAGGTGACCCAGTGTCGACTAGCATAATCACAGGCACTCCATCCCATTGGCTTAACAGCGCGGCCGTTTGTGATTTGATGAGTTACCATAGTGTAGAGGGCTGTATCAACCTCCGAGCTATCACTGGGTGCTGCCGACAGATCACTTGCCTCGGGGATTCCATCCAGTTAGTAATTGACACATTCGAGCGAGATGTCCTTGTTTACCGCATCCGTGGCACACTGTACAGACGTGGAAGGCACTGTTCCTGAGCGTAATCTTCACTGCCACAACTATGGTAAGGTGCCGTGTTTTCGGGCTTCGGGTTTTCCTGGCCTCATCTGCTGCCGCATGAAGTGGATGCTACTTTGATCCGTCGGCTGCATGTTTCGCGCATTAGCCGAAGCGTTTTGAGCGGAGATGACAAAATCATCTGTTTCCGTTAGCGTTAACTTCGGCACTGTCAGTTAGTGTCGTATTACGTCTTCATCTGATGCGCCACACACGATTCGTCCTCGCAGCATGAGTTCGACAGACGTTCCAAAATTGAATTTTTTTTCAGACGCCTTATTTCATTCTTTCGCTGTCTTTCTTAATCGATGTTCTTCAACTAGCTGCAATAAAACTCAACTACTCCTACTTTTCCCGAATGGAGTTAGGTCAATTTAATGCTGATCGTAACTACGGCATTGCACATGGAATGAATGAAAGAATAGAGCCGTGCCCACGCAGATTCGTTGGATATATTGGGCGTTTTAGGCAGTATATATCAATATTGTTTTAATTAGGCTTTCTAGGTTGTCTTGGCATTAGGCGTTTTCTTATGTCTATACTGGTGCCCTACAAATAAAAAGATTTGGTGCAGATGGATATGGAGCAAATTATTAGGTCTGACAACCTTTTAATTTGTTGCTCTTAAATGGCGCTGTATTCCAACACTTGAAAAAAAGGTTATCAGCAATAGTTTGCACGACAATAATTTTTTTTCAGAATTGTGCTAGATATGGGAACAATTATGACGCCTTCAGAGATTTACCTGCATGGAAGTTGGGGAGGAAAAACAATGCCTATGATGTCAAATATCGTCGCTAATGCATTTCGTCACATTGTTCCTCTGCCTTGCATCTTGCTTTGAATGCCAGTTTACTTTCGACTGCAGCGTAGTGCCTTGATGTATGCCGCTTCAGCGAGAGTGAGACTAAGGAACTTAGGCATAATTACTAGACACTGCTGTTATGCGGCAGCTAACTTTGCAGCTGTCGGCGTTTGCCACCGCAACACCTAAACTCTATAGCGGCTTGCCGTCGGAAGAAAGATTGCGCAGATCCAAATCACGTTTCAAGTTATGTGAATTGATGCTATAGCGAAGCGAGTAATTCAATGTTATGCGAATAATGGCAAGGTGTACGTTTGAATTTATTTTCATCCTATGCGGGAGATGTGATCGCAAGAAATATTTATGTTTATGCACTGCACCACTGACCATAAATGCCAAAACGCAAACGCCAAATCATGAGCGTGCACCGTATGACACGACTTCGCAGCAATGTCACGAGGGCAAATGTGAAGTACACACTCAGAGGAATTGCACCCTTAAAGGTGCATTCTCGTGTCTACAACTCAACCCTTTACACTCATAGAAAAGGTTGTTGAGGCGATGTAGTACAGCCATTTAAAAGGGTGATTTTTGGAATTACACCCTATCCCCTAATGTGGCTTGCCGAAATGCACAGTACATTTTATTTTTGCCCAGCAATACCTTACATTGTATTACTACCCCAGTCTTTCGGACATCGAGAGAGAAACAGCGAGAGAGAATAATACAGCGCCTTAAGGTCGCATTAACGTCTCAAGCTCTTCTGATAGGCTGGCGCCAAGCTTTTCAGCGCTGCAGTTTATCTATAAATAAGCACCAAGCAGAAAGAATTTACGCGAGTCTAGCAGTAGAACATGAAAGGAAGGAATGAGAGAAGAGGACAAAGTAGCTGTGTATTTCCACATTAGGACAAGGGCACGCCACCTCCACAATAAATAATGTTCTTAGAGGTATAATTTGTTCCGCATGAATATTTATTCTAACCGATACTGCGTGAAACCGCGCAGGACTTCCTGCACATATTACTGCGCCGGCACGGATGCTACACCAACAAGAACATGCGCCAGAGGAACTATGACTGGCTGACAGCTGGTGGCTGATCTACAAAACAACACCGAGTTGAAACAACTAAAATGAAGCCAGATGTACATAGTGAAATGCAAGGTAAAAATAAAAGAAAAATATTTGTCTTTCCACTTCACTACTGGATACGTGATGTACATTAAGTAGCAGGTTGACACGTGTAGCCTACTCTGACCATATGACGTGCTCAAATAAGGACTTGGCACAAACCACTGGGAAACAAACCAGTATTGATTTTTCTTTGCTTGAAATGTTGAAGTGCCTGGCACCCACCCTTAAATAGTGCAAGGTGTAGGTTTAGCACAAAACACCCTTTCAGCACCCTGAAAAAATGAAAGGATGCACTGAGGGTGTTCTGCTGCCGAACACTCCCCTTTTCAAATTATAAGAAAGTACTGGGTTTGTGGCTGCAGAACGACGGGAGAGCAGTACAGACACTCAAAACCCTCAAATCCACAACGCACAACATAGGTCAAATGATACGTCGCGTGACGTATCGAAAAGTGGGAAAGCGAGAAGACGATACCCTAAGGCTCGTACACGCCTTAGTGGTTAGTCGAATCACGTATGGCTCACCGTACCAAATCCTAACAGTGAGGAGGAAAGGCAGGCCAACACAATAATCCGAACCGCTTTCAAAGGTGCTCTGGGCCTGCCTAAATGTACCTCGACGGAGCACATTTTTAGCTTTGGGAGTGCACAATACTTTCGACGAACTGAGGCAGGCCACTCTGATGCGACAGAGGGAACGCCTCAGCTTCACAAAAACTGGTAGGGCAATATTAGCTAGACTCAACATCCCAGCACACCTCATTTATCTCACCGAACAGGCCGTACCTCTCCCTCTTTCGGTGAGATCCAAAATTACAGTAGCCCCAATTCCCAAGAACATGCATCCTGAGTACAACAAAGAAAGGCACCAAGCACGCGCACAACACATTAAATCAACGTTCTATAATAACCACAGGTACAACACGTACTACACGGACGAAGCTGTGTATGCAGAGGTGACCAGGCAGCGCTACCAAAGGAGGTACGCCCTGGCCGTCGTGAACGTGATCTGCCAGCAGCAAATAACCGCATCGGCCAGGGCGAAAATAAATTATCATCATCATGAGTATGAAGATGAAAACTCGCGCACACTTCCGAAAAATGCTGAACTACGATCGCCCAGCTTCGTTGTTTCAAGCGTTGCGCGGTCGAGTGCAAGGTCACGGCCACTGGATAAAAAAAAAAATGTCACAGTTTCGCCCTAAGGGCGAAGCAATGAATGAGATAGCAACACAGCAATGTCATACGAAGTAAGGTGAGCGGCTTTGGTAGCAATATGAATTGTAGTAAACATGAGCTGATTAAGTAAGCAGGTGTGCTGCGGCGTAAGTAGACCGACATGAAGAGAGACTCGATGACCACGAGAAGGCGCGTGTGAAACGGTGGCGTTGATGAGAAGCGCTTCCTAAAGTCCCTATATAAGAAAAGTACCACCATCCTTTGACAAATGCCGCTTCGCTCTCTCCTGTGTTATCCTGTATCTCCGATTGGACGATGATAGCGCGCGCTTTTCACTTCTTTATATTTTCTTTTTTTCCGCCTCAGAGCCAAGTTGAAAGTCCTCTGCGCAGCCGCAGTCGCCGGCGGCGGCGGCGGCTCGCGCCCGGCCTGAAAGCTTCAACGTGGACTTTCTAGGTGCGCCACCGTCGACTTGGCTTTCGCAAGCAAAAAGTAAAGAAAAAGCAAGCGCTTTAGGAGAGGAGGCGGCGGAGGAAACGGTAGATGGCGGTACTTTTCTTATATAGGGAC
Source organism: Dermacentor silvarum (assembly GCF_013339745.2). Lineage (NCBI taxonomy): Eukaryota > Metazoa > Arthropoda > Arachnida > Ixodida > Ixodidae > Dermacentor > Dermacentor silvarum. Next base: position 128,387,277 of record NC_051162.1, on the reverse strand, counting down.
TTTAGCGCTTCCCGTGGGCAGTGCGTGCGAAGCAGCGCTACACACCTGTAGCGCTGCATTGCCGATCCGGGCAGCATTGCATGTGTAGCGTGCGTTGGAAAATGTGGCCCGACTATTACTAACTGAATGAACAAGCGTGGTGTGAGCGCGCACAAACAAACATGAATAGATCACACTGAATGACTGCAGACAACGACTGTCAAAACGCTGGCAGCAAACGCATACGCCGCAGGGGGCGAAGGTACGTGCGGTCTATTGCTTCAACGGAAACTGAGCGGCTAATGCACAGCGCATAAAGGTCAGAGCCGTGTGGAGATAAGATACGGTGCGGGCGAGCGACGAGCGCGATTGTTGGCAGAGTAGAAGTGCGCCCCCCCCCCCCCCCCCCCCTCCACTGCCTCTGGCGCTGGCTTCCCGCTTCCTTGCTTGCGCGTGGGAGATTGAGTGCGTTCGCTCTCCGTGATAGTGCGCGTCCCCGCACGCTTCCGCTCGGGCATACGGCGCGCGGCGAAGCTTTTATCTATACGGAACCTCACAGCGACGGTGAAGCGTTTTTTTATATTTCGCGGACTTCCTCCAGAGGCTGGAAAAACGACCTCCTAAATAATGCTATTTGAAAAGGGCTTTTTGGGTGTTATTGAGTATGCATTCGAAATTTTTTATGACATTCATAGGCTACACCAAATATTGAAAAATGAATTTTGGAACTTATCTAATTAAAATAATCACTCTTCCAAAAATAACCTGAGTAACTAGGTTCGGCTACAAACAATATGTTTATGGTCTCAAACGCCTAAGATATAACACATTTTTTAAAAAGCTAGGTACAAGTTACGTGAAACACCCGGAATATGTACGACTGATGAAGAGAGGTGGGCCTAAAAACGTGCAGAAAATGTATTTTTGAAATGAGAATATTTCAACATGGGAACAAAGAAAGCAAGAAAAAAGACAAGGAAAAAATGTTCTGTTTTATTATTTCAGCGACGCGATTTGGGATTAATACTCTGAACGGAGCATATCCGATGACGTTCACGCTTAGCAGCACACAAAAATAGAATGGTTGAAAGTACGACACTCTTTTTAGTGCAGTGCAGTGCTTATGTCTTGACGCACAGTGCTGGAATTCGGAAACACGTCATTTCCAAATATGTCTGGTGAGCGATATTGCTTACGTCTGCAATGTGCGAATGTGAATGCTACAATGAAGCGAGTGCATTGAAAGTCGTTTACGATGACGCGTAAGCAATACTTAGACGTCACTTCGCTTGATGACGAGTAAACACTTGCTTGGAAATTTAGGCTCTTTCATTCTGGAATGCTTTACTCATACATTTTGTCCTGACGCAGCCGTTTCCTCAGTGAATGACCTGAGAAAACGTTGGCAAGCTTTATGCAGCTATTCTGTAGCTGTTCAACCGTTGGCTTGTGGGTCCAATAAACTTTCTTCTGGTCGACACAGCTGCTAAAATTTATGTGGAACTTCTGGTAAGGTGCCCAAGATTTTGCGAATTTCTAACTCGGCACATTATCCATAGATGCATCCCCCCCCTGACCTAGAAAGATGCGAGTTCACAAGCGTCGCCCCAGAGGCCATCCTTCGCTTGAGCGAAATCTAAATGGCTCAATTGTCGCGAAATTTTGGCGGTTCAAGCTGCTCAAATTTCAACGCGTTGATTCTGAACAAGTACTGAATGCAACTTCCTGCCGCAGCGGCCCCGTTTTGATGCGATCTAACAGGAATGCATTACTGGGCTCGAGCTGCGCATTGAAGGACCCAAAGCAGTCAAAATTATTCAACAGCAACCCCCTTTTTCCTTCTTACAGCAGCGTCGCACATATATAAGGTGCACCCTTGGACATTAATATGTTAAAAAAAAACATAATAGCCGAGCTAACGACTTGGCTATAGCCAACGGTATCTAACGTCCCCGGCACACTCTTACTGTATTGAATGCGAAACGGCACGCCTTACACTGCAGAACTTGATCTGCTCTAGGCCGCCCATAAGTGTTAAATGCACCATGTGCAATACGTGCGACTTCTATTCAAATAAAAGCCGTGAGGTAGCTCAGTGACTATCGAGTTGCGCTGCTGAGGACGAGGTCCCGGGTTGGACCCCGGCTGCGGCGGCCGCATTCTATTCCATGCTATTTTATTTTCCTTCGTCAAAAAGGAGGGGACGGGACTGAAGGTCGCAGCAGCGACTTGACAGAGGTCCCGACTCCTTATTACATGGCAGTACAGCTGGCGCAGAGAACGAACATCGTTCATAGATTACAAATACTTTGGACACTGATCACAGGCAATATGCATACAAGAACATCGTTTGACATTGCATAGAAAAAAAAAACCTTCATTCAAATAATACAGTAAGAAAACACTGCTATTCTAGGATAGTTTGTACCGAAAAAAACACTTAATGGCTGTAGTAGAAGCGCGCAGAGGATCAAAATTGTCCTTGAATAGTTTATTTATTAGTACAGGCACCGTGTAACGCAATGATTGTATATAACCGTATACTCTGGGGGTGGGCACAGCCCATGGTTCTTTGAACCTATAGTATTTCTTATACACGGATTTTCTTTCAATTTCGTTAACGAGAGAGAATTGTTTTCGGTATAGCGGAGGAAGCATTTGTATATCATCGTTATTCTGTATTCAAATAAAGAAAACACTGGTAAAACATCATATTTAAGAAAAAGTTCAGATGTAGGGTAGAGGTAAGGGACATTTGCTATACACCGGACAGCTCTCTTCTGAAGCATATGTAGCTTTTTTAGGTTTGTAACGCCAGTTGTGCACCACACAATACAACAATACTCTAGAAGTGAGGAGACAAGTAAATTATGCAGCAGAAGTTTAACTTTGACAGGAACTATGTGCCTCAGCCTTGATATAATTCCGACAGCATTGGAAACTTTAGACTGAATGGGCTCAGTATGCTCATTCTAAGTTAAATGTTCAGAAAAGATAACTCCAAGAATTTTTTCGAAGCTTATAAAATTTATAACGTCACTGGCTAAGCGAATGTTAATTGGCTGTGCAAAATTTTTTCCTTTAGGTCGGTATATTATCGCCTTTGTTTTTCCGGAGTTTATTATTAGGCGATTCATGTCTGCCCAATACTTTAAGCTTTCGAGAACCTCATTGGTTGTTTGCTCTAATTCACCTTCTGCTGTACCTGAAATACATACTGTAGCATCATCGGCGTACGCGACAAATTGTGCATTATCTGTGATGTGTACAATGTCATTTACGTATATACAGAACAACAATGGTCCTAATACGCTCCCTTGGGGAACTCCTTTTCTGACAGGCTGCATGGAGGATTTCGCAGTGCCGATATCTACGTACTGTGTTGTGTGTAAGATATGACTCCAGGAGCGCTTGAGCTGTCCCACGGACACCGTATTTCTGGAGTTTTGAAAGAAGAATAGTGTGATCAATAAGGTCAAATGCTTTTGAAAAGTCAACGTACACATCTATTATGATTTCCCTGCTATTGAACGCTTCTAGGATAATTTCTTTTTACGTAGCTAGTGCCGTTTCCGTGCAACGATGCTTTCTGAAACCATGCTGAAAATTTTGCGGATGGTTATATTTATTTAGGTACGATATAATTCGAGAGTGCATTATTTTCTCTATAACTTTTGAGAATACGGGCAGGACTGATATAGGACGGTAATTATTTAAATTATTCTTGTCACCGTTCTTATATATTGGCACAACGCCTGCAATCTGCATCATTTTAGGAAAAACACCGCTTGACAAAATGATGTAAATATGGGTGACGACTGGGGTTTAATGTGAAGGACATATTTTACGGGGCCTGTTTGAATCCCATCTGCGTCTTTTGTTTTGCTATTCTTCATTGAATGAAGATAAGAAAAAACATCTGCGCAACTAACTGGTGCAAAGAAAAGCGAACCCGGGCTACTGTTCCCAATAAAATGTTCTCCAGGAACAGGCAAAAAACACTTTGGTCATTTCTGTCATTTGACTGGTGCGCAAAGACGATGTTAAAGGCATCCGCGAGTGATTGCCCTGATAATGGGATCGGAGTACAATGGGATTTTGTACTCCGCTCCCATTCCAATGGGAGCGGAGTACAAAAACATTTATGTATATTTACGGTGCATTGGGTGCACGTTAAAGAACCACAACTGGTGAAAATTATTCCGTACTCCACTACTACGGTGGGCCTCATAATTATATCATGGTTTTAGCACAGAAAACACAATTTTTTTCTAAATTGCATTGAAATTCTAAGTGGTGACAGCATCCTCGCATGCAGTTACCACCAGATACCACATAGTAAGCCAATCTGTGTACATGTTTCTTCCATTCTTCGATAATTTTCACCTTTAGCGCTCATTCTTTTTTGAGCCAAGACAGAGGCTGCATGCGTGAAAGGCTTTCGCTAAGCTCTTCTTGCCCTGCCTTCTGCAACTCTTTATGTGCAGTGCGGTCCATGGTCAATGTGCGCTGAATTCCTTCAAGCAGGCCGTAGGACTTCTGCGGATTCGACTTTAAAAGGGCACAGCTGTACTTAAGAATAAGGTTTCTATGTGTGTGCGAGGGGGATGGAGGAATCACCTTTTACAGTTTATGAACACTGCACTCGACTCGCTTCAAAATGAAGCCCGCATCTCTTACTTGAATGACATTCTAGTTGTGGGCCCAGGAGAAGAGCATCTTGGGATCCGAGTGAAAGGTTTAAAAACTCGAGTTTTGTAAATAAGGTTAATGTAACGTTTTGTAAAGAAGGTACAAGTGTTCATTTGGCCTATTTTGTGTGTGTTTTCTTGGTTTTATCAGCCTCTAGCACGCTGGCAGCCACTTCACAAAAGAATATTAGTGGTAGACAACTACCTCGCACCAACTTCACTATAGAGTATAGAGACAGTGATTTCTGGCCATCATTTCGTACTTGAGGAAGGATGCAGCAAACTTTGCAAGAAATGCTGTTGCTCTCGCCAGCTGCCTAGGAAAAGGGTTATTATTAAGTGTCATGTGGACACTTATTAACAAGTGGACTTACTAAGTGGACCACTTAATAAGTGGACCATTTAACAGAGAATGGTCCACCAACCTTGATACCATTGCCAGCCAGATTAGCCTGATTGTTCTGTTGGTGCAGCATGACTCTGATGGAAGTGACTATGGCGCCCACGCCATCGATAGACTGTAAGAGGTAGAGTGGCATTACATGCATTGCCCATCAAAAGAGATGGAGTTCCTGCCTCTATCTAAGAGTGTCGAGGACAAGTTCACACAGTACATCTTTGTAGGAACGCTTACAGTTGTGAGAAAGATTGCAGATATTGCTTGTATGTTTGCGAAGCAGAATCTTCGAGACAAGTTCACCCGGTGTATTTCAGGGCTGCCAAAATATAACTTTTATGTGTGGCACCACGCCGATGCTCAGACTTACTTCGCTAGTGCACCTCGCAAAACAAGTAGGCGGCGGCGGTTTGCCATGAAACACTTCCAAAAAGACTTTGCCCACACAGTCCCCAAGAGCTCATGCAGATCGAACGCACGTGTTAGAATCTAAGCGAAGCGAAGCTTAATAAAATGGTTAATAATTATGTACAGCCTAACAACCATGTGTATATTTTGGTGATGACAAGTGTGTATACAGAAACGTATGACACGTATAAATCAACATTTAGGGATTCTGTATATACTTCTTGTGTCGCAGTGGGACATAATTGTTCTACAGGATAGGCCAAAAACAGGTATGGTTATGGTATGATAAAACTTTATTACGGTCCCTCGGAACGCGCGTCAGCACGTAGGGGGCCGCTCCCACGTCAGTACAGAAAGGCCGAGCCTCTCTGCTACGTCGCAGGCCCGATGGTCAAGAACAGGGATTAAAAAAATTACATTATCCAGTTTTACGTGCCAAAACCACGGTCTGACTTTGAGGCACGCCGTAGTGGGGGACTCCAAAAATTTGGACCCCCTGGAGTTCTTTAACGTGCCCCTAAATCCAAGTACACGGGTGTTTTCGCATTTCGCCCCCATCGAAATGCGGCCGCCGTGGCCGGGATTCGATCTCGCTACCTCATGCTCAGCAGCCCAACACCATAGCCACTGAGAAACCACGACGGGTGCCAAGAACAAGGAAATCCCCTGTGGAACGCACCGAATGGCGAAATCAAATAATGTAAAGTAAATCAAAGATCTCAGGAAATATAATTACCCACTCTCTTAACAGATCGGTGTGCTTCCGGCATACCAGTGAGACGAGATATCTTCATGATGTATGTAGGAATCATACGTAGTGAGACATGTCCATTGTTGAGACCCAGGGGTACATACCGAGTAGGCAAATCACGGAAAATAAAGCACACCAAAGTATCTATGCTGTTAAATATAACTCGACATTGTATTAAAAAAGCGTTGCACTTTCCTGATGTCTGTGAGCCGACATTAAATTGGAGGTATTATGTAGGAAGATTTTTATTTGTTTTGCTGAACACGGGTGGCCCTGCATGGTAAGCATACAAAGTGCATATAAGCCACTTCTTGGCTACCTTCATATACATATTGTAGGTATACAGGGTGTTCAAAATTAAGCTTTATAGTTTTCTTAAAATTAGGCACTGGAAGGCACATGAAGACCACATGTGCAAATAAGTTTTGGGGCCGGGGATACACCAAGCGAGATGATAATTATCGCTGTCAGCAGCCGAATTAACTTAGAATAAATAATTAAATTTTTATTGCGTGCAATAAGTGTGGAGGTTTGTATTCAAAAGTTAGAGGCAGTCATGTCTCTACACAGTTTCACTTGGAAAAGCTCTTCTAGCATGTCTGTGCTACGAGATATCCGACTCTAAATTTTAGTTGACGTTCGCATGATTATGCATCCAAGAGAGGGAGGATCGGCGCAAAGCTCCTCCCTGATGTGAGGCGGCTGTTGCATCAGGCGGTTAGTCAGACAGCAGGGCGGAGGCATAGGCAAAGATGATAACTGTTCCCCTTCCTCTCTCGCTGGCGAAATCAAAATATGACAGCGCGGTGTGCCTTACGCATTACGCATCATCCGGGTGAACGCAATATCAGGAGATCGTTTTTCGGCACATTTTTGTATTACTTGAGATCGCACCGATACTTCATCTTGTGAACGTGCTAGCTTCACTGTCATCTACTAGAGTGCTTTTGGAAGAGCAGCGCGTCTGTACGGAAGGCTAACCAAGAATATCTACGTGGAGTCCCTTCGTGTTAATATGCCTGCTTCTGGCGGGACGAGGTATTCTACTGAAGAAAAAATAGACGTGGTACTTGTAACGGCTGCGATGATTGGCAACGCTTCATTGGCCATGCGGCTGTACGCGACTCGCCACCCACACCGTCCCCTTACAGCTAGGCCTACCTTCATAAACGCTCATAATCGCTCATAATCCTAGCGACGACGCTTGTTTACGAACGGTGACTTTTTGTTCTTAGCGAATAGCTCTTACGAGCACGAGAAAGAAATTCACGATCCCCGTAGTAATCGGTGAATAGTAATTGGTGAATTGGCATGCTTGGCAAAAGCACGCTCGTACACGCGTTTACTTGATCAGTCGCTCTGCGCTGGAGAAAAAGCTCCTGACGCTGTGACGCCTCAGCCTTGTTTACTAATATATTTAACCAACTTAATGATAATAACACCTTCATTCTCCTTAGGAACCTCCTGAATATCGCTACTTTCTCTTTTTTTTTTCCTGATTCAACAGTCGTAAATACCTTGACTTTAGGGCAATACCCTTCTGTTTTTAGCAAGGTTCACAGGTGAACTTTACAAGAAACCGCATGAGGTGAAGTGCGTCACTGCAGAAGGTAATTATACTTTTAATCGCCGGTACTTCACTGAAAAAGGCCGCGAGATCATTTACGAACCCAAGCTGAGAAACTATAGTTCCTTAAAAGCGGGAATGCAGAGACTCGCTAAAGCGCTGGGTAGCCATTTTGTAGCGATTCTTTTTCTGATGCTACTTCTTCTGCAACTTTTCGCGCTTTGTCAGTGGTCACTGCAACGGTACGCCCGCGTTATCAATGGTATCAGGGAATGGTGGGTGACAAGATTGGCATCGAATCGAGGCGAACGCATCGCTGTAACATTGCGGCCCTGCTATCCTAAAAGCGATCTTGGAAGCGATCTTCGATGCAGACAGTCTAGGCATCTAGGCGCACCGATAGCCGATAGCTTCGTGTGCGCTGTAGCACCCATACGCTTGCGCGTCAACCGTGTTCCCGAAGTGAAACGTCACTAAAACTTTTTTCATGCTGCATTGACATTGACTTCATGCAGTTTGGGTATAAAACCTACAGTTGCGAATAAAACCTTTCAGTTTTCACAATGAAACCTGCAGTTGTGAGTCAGCGACGGTGGCGCCGTTATCTAATCCTTGACCGCTTGTTCGGACTATATTACGCATTCTAATATTGCACAAACTATAGGCGTAATGCATAGGTCACACACAAACTATAGGGTCAGTAATGATTTAGAATGCTTCCTCATGTCCACCGACGTACCACGCTGACCCCGCTGCGTGATGAGCAAGATCACTTTAAGCGTGGCCGGAAATGTAGCAATATAGGTAGCTATAACCACTGCGAAATGTATCGGCGGCGAAAATGACAACGCTGGTATGAACCCATACCAGGCGGCTATGTTTGCCTCTTTAGGTGTACCTTTTCCGTCTACAGGCGTGTTTGCTTGGGTACAACCTCGAGTTTCCTGCTGCTGTGGTACTGCAGCCGTGGCCGATTGGTACTGAAAGTTGTTTTTTCATCTTGTAATTGTTTATCTGTTTCTCTAGCGCAGCGAACAGACTTGGATTGGTGCTTTTCGCCGCAGTTGATGCACTGTGGCTCTTCATTTCCAAGGCAGATCGGTCGTGGCCGGTTGCTCCCGCAGCGTGGGCACCGTGCTTTTAACCTGCAGGCACCAGCAACGTGCCCGAAACGCTGACACTTGCAGCACTGTCACGGAGCCTCAATGTACTTGTACACTCGGTACCGTGTGTAGCCCAAGTTGACGCACTCAAGAGCCCTTTCTATGGCAAACACAATACGGAATTTTTTCTGACGCTCCCAGTCGCCGTACACACTTAACAGGAGCCCTTTGAAAAAGAGTCGTAAAAATATCCTCTTTATAAAGGTCTGCAGGAACTCCCTTGATGACGCCTACTCCGCTCTTGTTGGGCCGTGGCTCGTAGGCCTGAATAGGTATATCAGCATTACTTTTGATTTTGAGAAAACAATCAGAAGCCTCCGCTTTGCGCGTATTGATTGCGGGAGGTCCAAACGCTCATTACGTCATACTTGCAGCACTCCATCGGGAGTATACCGCTTCAAAAGCTGCCTTCAGTGTGAGCAGATTGAAGCGCGTGATAATTTGCTCATATCGAAAAGCGGCACATACCCAGATCATTTGTGGCACTGCCTGCTAATGCGTAGGCTTGCTGACATCTGCATCCAAATCCACCGGACATCTGCATCCAAATTGACGGCACCACAGTCAAGCCGACGGACACACGCTGCCATCGCCAAGGTGAAGACCAGCGCGGAGAAGATCTTAGCCATGCTGAGTAGGGTTTCAACTAGAAACAGAGGACTGAAGGAATACGACGCCCTCAGACTAGTGCAGGCATTCATAACATCCAGGATAGCATATTCGGTCCCGTATCTCAATCTAGACAGGACTCAAAAGAATACACTCGATACCATCATCAGAAAGGCCACCAAGCAAGCCCTCGGCCTACCCATCTATTCGTCGAGCCAGCGCCTTCAAGCCATGGGGGCATACAACACAGTCAACGAACTCATAGAAGCCCACCTGTCTAACCAGCGACTCCGCCTGAGCCAGACAAATCATGGCCGCGCCGTGCTGGATAAGATAGGGTGGCGCAAGGAGAGAGCAACAATCAAGAGGTACATCCCAACTGAATGGATGACGACAATCACCACCAAGCCCTTACCCCGAAACATGACGCCAGACAAAAATGACGGCAGGAGAGAAACCAGAGCTCAGGCGATTAATTCCAATATGCAGTGGTTGGAGGGAGTCCTATACGTGGATGCGTCCCTCGTCAAGGGCAGCAGCAAAGCAGCGGAGGTGGTAACCGACCCGAAAGGGTTGATAAACAGCGCTGCAGTCAACACCAGAGAGTCAGCGACAGCAGAGGAAGTGGCCATAGCCCTGGCGCTCGTCCAACCGGGCGCCAGGGTAGTGGTTACCGACTCCAAAAGAGCTTACGGCGGCTACAGGAAAGGGGTGATCTCCTCAGAGGCAGCCGCGATAGTAACGAAGAAAAGGGCACCGGAGCGAGCCGTAGAGCTCGTATGGGTGCCTGCCCACACAGAGGTAGCCGGCAACGTCATAGCCGATTACCATGCCTGAGCGATGACCCTCCGGGCTGGGCAGGACGCCGACACCACCAACCCGGTGCTCACGTGCAGAGAGATTACCTCCGAGTTTAGGGAGGATCGGCTAGAGCTGAGCCGTTGCCTAGCAACAGCAGCATACGGCGCGCGGCGACGATTTCATCGCCGTTGGACTTCATATGGAACCTTTCGGCGACGGCGACGACGACGGCAGAAATCCGCTTGGAGTGTCCATTTAATTGCTATCGCAATAATAATAGGCATTTTTATCGTTTTCCCCCGAGATAGTTTATTTTCTTAGTGAAATACAACTACTAAAGGTGACGGCAATGGTTGTGAGAGGAGAGTGCATCACCGGGGAAATAAGCTTACTAGAAAATTACTTTGCGTTGATCCATACCTTCACGCAGAATGCTGAAAAACAAATATGTTCGTCATACCCTACACTGAAAAAAAAAACCATATGCCCCATAACTACCGTATCCAGTAATCCGACATGAAACGTACAGGGTCTTATACAAAAACAAATTTTCTCATATTTAATATGATGTTATTGGATATGAGAGTAATAGAGAATACGGGGTTTTCGAATAGGATACACCGCGGTCAATAAATACTAATATATATCATTAAATTGCTTCATGAAACGAAAAACATGAGGGAAATAAATGCGCATGGTGCAACTACTGCGACTTTCTCTGGCGCTATACTTTAGTGGCTGGGCCAGCTAAATATCACCACAATGTTAATAGCATTAGGAAGCATAAAACATTTCTCACAAAAGCAATAGCATGACCTTCGCTGTGATATTTTCCTCAGCTGCTGTATATTTCTCTTGAAGCAAGGTTCCTATGCACCTAAGCGCATAGCGATTTACTGACTCCGTTGGCATCCAAGGTCGTTGCCGTGAACACGTGAACAACATTAGTACGTCATCGCCTTTTCCTTGTACACGTATCTAAAGGTCTTGTTTTCTCCGTATAGTCGGATTTACTTCACCTTTATTTTGCAGCGCATTTTCCTTGCAAAGAACTCTCTTACATGGCAATGATTCAAATACTTACTGCATGAAGAGGAGAACTACGGCTGTTGAACAGCTCCGCTCTAAATTCAATTTCCTTTTGCAGTGCCGTATCTCAACGCTTCCTTACAATGTGTTCTGACGTCAAAATTCTACCCACCCACATGTGGCCCATGTGCAAATAAAGTACCCAAAACATCGTCATCATAAAAATGCTAAAATTGGCCCTACAAATGTGGTACAGAGTGTCCATTCAAAAAATATTAGCAGAGGTGAAAGCTCCACGAAAAATAAAAACAAATATATATATATATATATATATATATATATGTATATATATTCTTGTCTCCGAATGGACGAAGTCCATGAACACTGAGATTGTGCACGTTTTCTTGGTCAAACTTCAAAGGTGATGGCTTCGTATGGGTACGTTAAAATTCTGGAGTATAACGATCCAAAACAACTAACTAATTAGTAGGCATGGCGATAGGGGGGGGGGGGGTTACTCTAGAATAAGTTTGACCCCCTGGAGTGATCAAAATTAGAGCACACCTAATGGACGGTACAGGAGCGCTTTTGCATTCCGCCCACGATGATACTGCCCCCATCGGAACATCACTGCCACGGCATGGATCGAACCCCCGACCTCTTGTTCAGCAGAGCTAAGGCGGCCGGCTGTAGCTTCCTTTGGACCCAAATTCGCAAGCACGCACAGCGTACAAGTGCAGCCCTTGTCAGAAAAGTCGCAGGCGAAGCATTAGTAGTAGTTGCAAAGTATGAGCCAATTACGCAAATTAGTATTCGTAGTTTTATGGGCCATATCAATTGCAGTAACATTCATTAACTAAACAAACGCTGCGTCACACAAGCATAAACGAACAGATTTCACTAGATGAATGTGACCTCGCAGTCACAACATTGGAGCTCAGGGTCAGAACATGGGACGCCGGCAACGGGGAGCACGTACACCCGTGAGCAAAAGTATACGGACCCCAGGGTCACCGAAAAAACTGAATTTCTTCGTAATTAACACGCATAAACTGAAATTGACGAGTACACTGGAAAGTTCGCAATGCCAATTAAGTTTGCACTGCATTCCTCAATTTCAAATTTAATTCGCAGGCAGTTGAAAAAGTCGGCTTTTTGAAGCAAGTCCTGCTTCCTATACTTTTGCTCAAGGGTGTACGTGCGCTTGTCCCAAATGGAACGTTTTGCGCTGCCGATCGCTTCGGCATTCCAACTGCTCCGTGTTTCGATTACTAAGACCAGGTGATCTACAACACTACGCGCGTGGGAAGACCGCTCGCATGATGTCACCAGCCTTCTCGGTTGGCTCTTGAATGCTCGCCCTTCGCCCCGGCAACCGCAGCAGAAGACCTCCATGACACGTCACGAGGGTCACGGATGCGCTTGGTCAAGCGGGAAGTTACGTGCCAGTACTCCCGGATTATATGAGGAGACGCGTTGACGCGTGCTGTTCTCTTCTAGCAGAGCAGCGTGGGCTTGATCTCGTGACCTCCAACATTGAGGCGACGCGGGAATACGGCGCGCCTGAAGCCACCAGCATTCTTGGCTACAGAGTAGCTGAGCGCGTATTTCTATCCCATTTCCACTCCTTTCTCGAGAGTGGAGATACCCATAATCCCACTCCTTTTCACTGCTCCGAATGCTGAGATTTGCACCATTCCCACTCCTGCAGGAGTGGCTGAGCTGATCCACTCCACTCCCCCGACTCCAATAAATGAAATGCTTTCGTCATAATTGGTTAGTGCTTGCGTTTCTCTGTGCCTAATCCTTAAAAAAAAAAAAAACATATTCCAGCGAAGCTGTATATTGCTACTCGATTCGTTCATCCGTCGCCTGTACGCAAAAACTATCATCATCATCAATGGCTCGAGCGTCGATCGTCGTCTTCTTCCACAGCTGGCTCCGTTGCCGATCATCATTCCAGCGTAGAATTTCACTTCTCTTCTGTTTATTCTCTCTCTCTCTCTCTCTCTGTCATCGTAATGGGGAGGCCGCGTTTACGGCGGTATGAGCCATTGCTTAAGGGAATATGAGCCATTCATCGTCTTACGTGACGTACAGATCGAATTTTGAAGCAACTTAATTTTGAAGGATCGCAAGCGGCAACACGACAACGGCGGACTGCGGGCATACCGTCAGTGACGTCGTTTTCACTGTCGCAGCCGAACGTGTGAGTAACGTCATTAAGAAACACAAACACTTAACCAATAATTGAGAAATACTTTAATGTACCGTCGGGATTAGCCCAGTGATAAACAACGGGGCCGCACTTTTCAGCTTCGCTCGTTAACCATCCGTACGGAGTGCTTGGGCGGTGATTTTTTCTTGTTTTTTTGTAGTTTGCACAACGTTACAAAGGTTATGTATTATTTTCTAGCGATGTAGCAGTATTGTGCCACTTGGTTAACTCACCTAAAAGCGAAACGTCTTAATGTGTTTTGCAGGGTGATCTATCCTTCCTTCACATTTACAGACATAATGACGGGCATTTTCCGTATATACATCCATCTTACCGCTTGGTATCACGCCTTCTGGATGATTGACACTGTGCGATAAAACATAGAGCACCTTCTAAATCACTGAGCAGGGTGCCGCCGTCTGCGGCGTTTATTTCGGCCTCTATTCTTGTGTCTTATGTCAAGAAAGCTCTTGGCTAGTCGATTAACAATCGACAACTAAAGGTAGGTGTCTTTAAATGCATTTATACCTTTTGACGCTGAAATTTTCCCGCGTATTCTGAAGTGTAGAATGTGTACAATACCGTGTTGTTAATTGCCGCGCGAGAGGTAGTTACGCATACGTAGATATTGAAAATGCCAATATAGAGTAAAAGTTGAAAAATATAATAACTTGGCCAGGTATGGCTCAGAATAGTCAGCAAATTTACCTGTTTTTTTATTCTCGCTTAAGATCACTCCAAAACTATGCACCCGTCCCATTGTTAGTTCATTCGGGAATGTCGGGCTCCAATTGCTTTTCTATTCAATATGGCCGACTGGTTGCATCATTCCATTTGCATGCAATTTCGTGTGCTTTAAGATGTGTAATGATTCCGGAATGATTCAAACTCTGGAGTTTGGCCACCGCCACTCTCGTTGGCTCACCCCGAACCAGCTGATTATGTGTCCATTAAGGCACGACGCATGGCCTGCTTATTCTAATAGCGTTCGGACGGTCTTCGCGATAAAATAGGCATGCTCGCGGGTCCTCGGTCGCAGTGGGGCCGGAGCCGTGCCGGGGTGATCCGAACACCAGTGCGCGCTTAGTTCGCTTAGGTCAAGACTACTTAGGATGAGGACGTAGCAACTCTTACCATTCCGTACCCGCGTGTAAGGGCGCCCTGCTATCCACTGAATAGCTAGTGCGCAATTCACGTAATCATTTTATAGTGCAGCTCTTAGGCGCCCGTGCCTGCGGCTAGTGTCGGCGTCGGCGCCCTCGGCGTAACCGAGCGAACGAGCACAGCGAAAGATAAAAGAACGAACGCCGAGCGCAGCGGGGGATGAAAGACTGCGAAAGCGAAGAGAGCACGAGGAGTAAAGCGGAGGAGGAGGATGCAGCGGAACCATGAGGCGGGAAGCGTAGGAGGAGGGTATGACAAAGGCGTAAGAAGAAAAGGGTAGGGCCACGAAGGGCGGGATCTGCGGTGATGATGGCAACGAGATGGCGCCAGAGTAGCGCACGTCGTCTGTTCACTGATGACGCCACCGATACAAAATGTGGAAACAAAGCGCTGTATGAGCGTAGGTCTGTCTGCGGCGGCTGCTGTGATTCGCTCCCGCGCGTCACCCACGCGCTGCCTCTCGCGATCTCTCGATTAGCGAGGCAGTCGCGCCGTGGAGCAATGATCAGTTGGGAAGCTGCACACTGTAAACACTGCGATAAGTCAATATCCCGCAGCTTTTGCACTTGGAACTTTGTGCAGGCTTTGCGTGCCGCAGTCACTGTTGCTGTGATGACGTCTCTGCATGTGCGTAAGAAGCCATAAAAGACAATTTTACAACGTGCTAACCTGACATTCTAGAGATTGCAAGAAACATGTTTTTCTGAAAGTCTGGCACTTTCAAAGCAGATGAGCTCACAACTCGAGGGAAGTCTGCTCTAATCGCACACACAGTGCGTCATTAATTCATGATATTGATGAAGTACATAATAGAATGGAAGGAAAAACATGTTTTTTTTGCTTATTCTCATGAATAAATTTGCTCAATTGGAAATTTATTCACATTCACAATTTCAACGCTCCTGTTGGTAATATAAAATATTTAGAAAGAAATGTATTTCTCGTGTGGTTTCCTTTTAGCCAAGCACATCCATTTCTAAATATATATCATTCACAAATATACTTTTTAACTTTCAGCGCTATCTACCAGTCGTCACGTGCAAAGGTTTCACACAAGAGATGCGCGAAAGAGTAAAGATCAGGTAATATACAAACACGTGATGCGAGAGAGAGAGAGAGGATGTTTAAGTAGATGGACTGGTTTGTCAGGTGGCATGCATAGCATGAGGATAGTAACTACGCTCTACCCGCCGCGGTTGCTCAGTGGCTATGGAGTTGGGCGGCTGAGCACGAGGTCGCGGGATCGAATCCCGGCCATGGCGACCGCATTTCGATGGGGGCGAAATGCTAAAAACACCCCTGTACTTAGATTTAGGTGCACGTTAAAGAACACCAGGTGGTTGAAATTATTCCGGAGTCCCCCACTACGGTGTGCCTCCTAATCAGATCGTGGTTTTGGCACGTAAAAGCCCATAATTTTGTTTTTGTAACTACGCTCTATGGCGCTTAATTTCTTGTTGCGGTTCGCACAGCGTCGGTTAGGCGAGAGTGAATATAGCGGGACACACTTGTGCGCTCTTTCTTTCCGTAGTATTTCTCGCTGTTCTAACTTTTCAGCAATCTGGTAGCTGGTTCAAACGTCTGCATTCACAAATATACCCCATAATTACTTGATAGCAAGAGCACCCTTTTGTGGCATTAAAAAAAGTACGGGTATTGCGCTGACTACCTTCCACAGTTACAAGTAATTAGGCAATTTTCGAATCGGAAACTCAAACCTTTTGTTCCCCAAGCAAGTTAGGTTGCCCAACTCTTGGATAGAGGAGAATGAGAGCTTATGTTTGCGTTGAACGTTGCAACGTTGGGTTTAGGGCTCAGAGCGCCACAATGTAATAAAATAGAAGAAACATTGCAAAAGCAAAAAAAAAAAAAAAACGCAGAACTGCTTACAATAACTCAAACCAAATGCGATTAATTGTTAGGCATAAAAATTCAAGGGTTAGTTTAGTAAATACAGCCAACCTGTTAACTCTGAAACCTTCTTTAGCAAACCCCTATAGCCGCTCTGAATGCTGTACATACACAAATGTGGTCCTCTACACTGCTGCCGACCAAGGCATTTGGGTCACTTATTTAAAAAATATCAAACAATAACCACGGAAACACTAATCTCAGAATTGTTTCCTCTATATCGAATATTTCTGACGTTCCAGGAGGCAGCATTCTTGGATGCTTACGGGTATATGTTTCTAATGACGCAGCTGCTGAACGCAGCAGAAAACTCTCGTCAGGTGATGACGTCTCAGCACTGTTTACGTAGATGGGCAAATAACATTCGGATGCGGTTGCTTACTCCGTAAAAACCATCTGAAGTCGCTTCTCTTTTTTTTTTTTCGCTGAGATTATAAACCCTGAATGATAAATTCGCCTTTGAAAAGGCACATTTTTCGTTTCTCGCCAACTTTTTAATATGATATTAAGGGGGATTCGCGTGAAGTGAAAAGTGTCATCGAAGAAGTTCAACGGCCATGTAGCGAATGCCCTCATGTATTGGCTCATTCCTGGTCCCCACTGTTACTGCAAAAGTTGTTTGTGGAATAAACTACGAACCACCAACAGCGGTTGATCAGTGGCTGTGGTGTTCTGTTGATTAGCGCGGTGTCATGCATTCTATTCTTAGGCGTGGCGCTGCGTTCCGCTGAGCGGGAACACAAGAATGCTAGTCTACTAGTGCTCGCAAATATCCGTGAAACCAACTGCCCGGTTTAGCCGGAGCGAAGTGAATCCGGCCTTGAAAACCGGTTATCCGGATTGACAAAAACAAATATCCCAGATATCCGGCCCGGTCATCGGGTATCGGGATATCACATATCTCTTTATAGCCGGATAATCGGATATTGCGACATGAATATTCGGTGCCACTAACAATTTAATCGTTATTTAGTTCGTTCGCATGTATTCTGATATCCTATGCAAAGCGCAATTCGTAACCTATAAAATACATTTATTAAGCGGCTAAAAATGTGCAACTTCTTCATTTATGCTTCAGTGTATGCTTCATGCGTCTTTCGGTACTGCGAAATGGCTACTATTTTTTTTTTTTTTTTCTACAGCGGCGTCTGTGCGATTAGCCGTCCAATAAATATGTGGAGAAAATATCTGCGAACTTTCCCATGAAGCTCGTAGGGCGTATCCAGAACAGCATTTCGAAAATAAAATGCTTGAGGGATGTCTCCGATGTTTGTGGTTTCTTATAGAGCCGCACAGTGGTATTTAAGGTCGTTGGTGACCTCCTCTATAGCAGCGCCGCGCAGATATCTGATAATCATGGCGGCAGCAGTGACGCGTTGAAGTCTCCCCGTTAAGTAATTCACGCAAATGTTGCGAGCTCTACGACTTTACTTGGGGGCCATATTTCTTGTCGGCAACGCTAGCACACTGTTATTACATTCGAATACAAACAAACCTCAGGCTGTATTTTTCATTCGCTTTGCCGATATTTCTTTACATGTCACGGTACTTATGTTTCAACAAAAATAGATCAAGACCAATGCAAAGGGAGAGCGATAGGTTAAACACAGTGATTATGCCGGACGATCATTACTCCACCAGCAAAAGATGCGCGTACACTTACGAACCAAAGCCACTTTTGTGACAAGGATTGTATTTTAGCTTATTACGTAACCAATGTTCTACTTAACTGTAATTAATTTCTTGCGAGAAAAATATTGCCACAGTTGTTTTCATCTGTCTTTACAAGCTGTCTCAGAAAAAGTTAGCCAAGGTGTTAAATAAGTTAGTACAATATACAGTTATGACGCCTACGTACGGTGTTGTCAGAAGTCCTGTTCCACAACCGGGATAATTTTTGTGTGGAAGGTATGATGATAATTAGAGACAATTATTAAACTTGGGGCGTTGTAACGTAAAATCATTTCAAACTGTTTTGATTCCAATTTCTGCAATAAGCCTCCACAATTGGTCAAAACATTTTCGGGCCACTCCCAATTTCGCCTGTATGTCACGCGACGTCACGAAAACCGCGATAGCTCCCCATCTGATATAACGTGTACACACTGATTATGCATGATTAAACCGCCCTAAAAGAAAAAAATAATCATTCCTGATTCGACGCCTTTTCACCATTAGCGCTCTGCCATTGGTCCAATGTTTTCTGACTACGCCCACTTCGCCTGTCTGTCACGCGACCTCACAAAACCGCGAAAACTCACCACGTCAAAGTGACTGTACGCAAAAAAAATGCATTAATCTGCCGAACATAACTGAATTTTTTTTCTGAATAGCCACAGATTGCCCCGTTTCGAAACGAATAGAAGATGGCTGCCCGACGATCGCTTCGGCCCTCGCTACTCGCACCTGCCGGTGAGCATGCATTTCGTTGCGCATGATAAACCTTTTTGCGTGGCAGTAAAACGTTATCGAGCCCTTTCGGCATGCATACGACATCGCTCTGCCAACTCTTCCTTGCTGAGGATCCGTTTTAGCGGCATTCTTATCCTTCCGTTGCACGCCGCCGCGATTTTCGACCAGCCACCGCAAGCTAAGTAAGGCGAAGCGGACCAATCGGAGAAGCCGGCACCACCCTCTTCATGCGGTTATCAATTTTCACTGCGCTGGCTCGACCCCATCGAGACCCTCTCCACTAGAGCGTGCTCCTCGCCTCTTGTCACCCTATTAGATAAGAAAAACCGCTGAGTGTAGACAATGTTATTGGTTTTAAAAGCGAACAAAGATGACCTCCTATAAACGAGGAGAGTGTTTGATTTGGTTGTTCAGACAACGCTGCGGGTCACCGCCCGATGCTTGCGTCGCTGGTTACGTAACTTTGACGTTAGGAGTTTGGAATCGAAACAGTTTGGAATCATTTTACGTCATAGTGCCCTTGTTTCTTTTTTTTTTTAATTCGAAGCATGGTTTTCCAATAGAAAATTGTTAGTCGCAGCAACAACCATGTGCGCCATAGATGAGCAAGGATGTTTATGAAGCTTAATAATGACATATTCGCATAACGGTTGTTTATACTTCGGGTAGCCTTAGACATTGATTCTACCTGTTGATGTAGCTGCCACGTGAGCTGGTCCGTATGACCGACGGGTCCCAAAAACTGAGCAATAAAAATTACTGACCGAGTGTACGTCTTTTTTTTCTAATTGTGTTAGCTCTGAACTACATGCAAATGAAAAAAAAATTGTGGCCGAACCCATCTCAAAGTGACGGTCCACGGTAATATGCGTTAGCATTGAATCAACGTAGCGACACAAGGTATTGCCGCCATCGAAAATAGTTATGTATAAGGCGTGTACTGCAGCGGGACTCCTCTTGCGCTTCCCTAAGAACACTCGGCACCATGTAGCGCTGCTGCCACAAAGCCTGCGCGTGGCCTCCGAAATGCACGGCCGCAGAGAAACGTAACATGTAGCAACCGGGCTACTTAGGGTGTGTTCCAATTCTGGCCAGCATCGCAGACCGCCTACGTCGACAGCTAAGCAGACAGCCACGACAGCTTCGAGGCCGTGTAATAGAACGCGTTTCGAACCGTCTGGATGACGTATGAAAAACACGTCTGCGACGAGACGCCACCTCGCGGCGACAAGAAAAAGTTGAGAAAAGCACGCATTATTTCTGTATCTTAAGTCCTTGCGCCTGCGAACCTATGAAAAACACGATGTGACTTACGTTAAAGGCGTAGGAAAGCACATCTACGTTTACTTGTGCGCAGACGACCTTTCAGACGACCTTCCAAGCAACCTGCTCAGGATCCATCTTGTTTGGACAGGACCGTAGCCTGCATCGTTTCTGACTTCAATGCCGTCTTCGCGAAGCTGTCCACTTTGACGCCTTCGTGAGAATTGGAACGAGACTTAAGATGGACGCTGTCCACTTAGCCGTCTACTTTGCCGTCTTAGGCGAGTATTGAAACACAACCATACTCTCTCAGGCTTCTTTGTGGAGATGCTGTGCCATCTACTAGCAATGCCGCGCAGTTCGCCCTTGGCCTCTGAGATGGGAAGCATGGTGCGTCGGTGCCTGCGAACGCTGAGCATTGTTCCCTCGCTTGCCGCACAATCAGTGGCAAATACTCAGTGACCCAAGATAGCGAGAGATTCATTGAAGAGCGGCACATACCCAGTGCATTTGTGCCGCAGCACGGTGCGGGGACACTCCAACGTTACCGCACATCCCGTGGATATGCCCAAACAGACCGACACATATAAACTCCACACAACTAAAAGCACAATATTTTAACAGGCAGTTGGAGGCACGGCTTGCCGATGAGGATCAGGACAGCCAACTGGCTCTCCTGCTGCAAGCCCAGCGAGCCGCTCGTGCCAGTGGCGCCCTGGACTAGGGACCCGAACCACAGGACCTCAAATTTTGTTTTATTCATTAAAGTTTCTCATTTTCTCTCTCTCTCTCTCTCTCTCCCGATAAAGCGTCAGGTTGCTGTCCTTGAAGAACCCTTGTGACGTTGGTTCGATTCCGCTCAGTCCCGGAAGGATAGTAATGATTTCTCGCTTTGACGTGCCTAATTTACTACTTGTGAGTGCTGTTAATGCGTACGTTTAAGAACATATACCTCCCCCTGTATGACGAAGTGCACGGCACTGAAGGTTGTGTTCACCCTAGTGCGCACGCGCAATCTTTAACGTTCTCTTGTAAATAGGATTATCAGGTACGCTTTGTCGCATTTTTTTCTTTCATTCACCTTCCCCTTGGCTGATTTGAAGTTCGTTCTGCACAAAAAATAAATAAAATTGGATGTGGTTTAGCTGTGGTTAAACCTATAGTTGGGTCCAATTATGAAGACAGGAGAGGCCCCGCCCAGATGACCGAAGCGCAGCAGCCGATTTCCTCCGCGACTAAAGAAATATTCCCGCTGACGCGACTCGCTCCGGCTTGAAGCGTGGGCTGCCATGCTCTCCATCGGCGGGGACACCGGCCGTCCGGCTCATGACGCAAGTCTTTAGTGCGCGCCCATTGGTGGAGGCTCGTATGCATCCGCCATTGAGGGCGCAAATGCCGCTGCCTTCTAAAGTTGTACCCGACTATAGTCCAGCAGCGATATAGCTACAGACCCCCGGCTGCACTTTGGCGTCTAGCGGCATCGCTTTCACGGCGTTTGGCCAACCGTTCGGTACGCTCCTCTGGAGTCTCTTCAGCGCGCTGTCTTCTCTTCATTTCTACGGCGATACCTGGCCTCCTTCAGGCTGGCCGACTTCTCACCATCCATACTGCCGCCTCAACTATGGCTGCGGCGACGCGAGCTCTCCCCTTCTATACTCCCGGTTATCACAGCTACGAAGCGCGGGGTGTGACGTCATACAGAGGGCACAACGGCAGGAGCGGTGGCCGCTCGGCGACCGCGACGAGCCGAGTCGCCGGAGAATCGAGGCCCGTGGTGTGACGTCACACAGAGGGCGCGGCGTGCGCGCCAGCTGTGGCGGTTGCCAGGCAACGGCGGGCGCACGCCTGTAGGAGCGGTGGCCGCGCGGCGACCGCGACGAGCCAAGTCGCCGGAGAATCGAGGCCCATGGTGTGACGTCCCACAGAGGGCGCGGCGAGCGCCCAGCGGGGGCCGCGCGGCGACCGCGACAAGCCGAGTTGTTGGAGAATCGAGGGCCGAGGTGTGACTTCCCAGTGCGGCCACGGCTCAAAGTGCGGTGACGGCGAAGAGGCGAAAACATGGCGTAATGTAGCTCTCGCTACAAAACCAATTTTAGAAGCAGTTGATTACTGAACCAAAGATGGTTACAGTGGACGCTGCGGCCGCTGTAACCAAAATATGCAATGCCCTTCAAAGAAGGCTACATTAAAAAAAATTACCGTAGCTTGCACTGGAGGCGCAATGCTAAAGAGACAGCGGAGCTGATGGGCACCTAGCTAGTCTTAATGCTTAAAAATGCTTAAAGTACGCCTTACACACAAGCTGCAGACATGATAGCTTGGGATTGTGATTCGAATACACAAGAAAACATAAATATGCTACGCGGAAACTGAAGGACAATGCCTTTTTTCATCTGCCGTTTGAGGTCTGTCTGAGTGGCCGCGGCCGGCACGTGGCGGTACCGTTAGCACAGCATACATCCTCCTTCTTGTAGGACCTCCGTCTAGCGCAAGAGTGTTATTGAAGTGTTTGAATTTCTCAAAGTGAAATGCCTCAGGAAATTAGTAAAGTATGACTTACACAGAACCTGCAGACATGATAGGATCGGATTGTAATTTGAATATACGAGAAAAGATAATTGTGTTACGCGGAAACTCAAACACAATCCTCTTTTCCAGCTGCCGTTTGGGTGAGCACGCCACGAAAAATCCCGGTCAACTGGAGGCTAAGAGCTTCGCTGTAAAAATTAGCGCAGCTTGCACTGGAGGTGAAATGCTAAAGAGACAGCGGAGCTGATGGGCACCTAGCTAGTGCTGGCTTATGGGCTAGGCTAAGCACTACCAAGTCGCCCCAAACATTTTCCGGAATTTATTGATTATTAGTCGATTATCGACTAGCAACGGATTGGCTATCGATTGGCTATCACATGGTATTCACCATGTATTTGGGCTAGGCTAAGCACTACCAAGTCAACCCCAGCCTTTTCCGGAATTTATAGATTATTAATCGATTATCGATTAGCTGTTGATTGGCTATCGATTGGCTATCGCATGGTATTGGCCACGTATTTGGGCTAGGCTAAGCACTACCAAGTCATCCCCAGAATTTTCCGGATTAGCTATAGATTGGCTGTCGATAGACTATCGATGACTGACTAAGCTTAAGTAGTCCCAACCATGCTTAGCTAGACTTAGACGGGCTCAGCTTCGCTTGTTCACAGGGGTATGTGCCATTGCGCTTGGACCCTTTCTGCACTACCGCTAGGATCGGCCCACATTTTTGGATTCAGCAGACGCATTACGCCCGGCTTAAACAGCGCCGCTGTTAAAGGATATGGATCAGATGGGAAGAAAATATTTCGCGGCCGGAAAAGCCTTTTGAGCCCTGCTTCAAGTTTTAAAGGTAACTGCGCTCTGCAACCGCCTCTAAATGCACAGTGAATGCAGTTTTGAGTACGTGCGCATCACTTCTTATCGTTGTATGTTTTATTTTATCTTTTTTTTATCTTCACGTTTTCATCTCCTCTAGCTGTGGTAGCAAACCAGATGCTACCTGGTTACTTTCCTTGCCTTTCCTCATGTCGCTATGTCGTAAGCAAAACGCACGCTGTGGCTCTCGTCTTACATAGGCTAGCAGGAAACATCCACTCATTCTGAGAAAGAGTAGAGCGTTTGTGTTTAGGTGCTCGCTCATACAGAATTCAGCCGTGCGCAATATTATCATCAAGTTAGAACGAGCCGACAGCGGGATACTTCTCGAAATAGGGTTGTTTTTTTTTTCTAGTCAGTGCCATCGATAAACTTTTGTGTTTTCAGCAGGCCTGCTCACTATGCCCTTTGATACAGCAATCAAAATAGGGTATCCTTGCAAAAAAATCCTTCATAACTCTGGCTTTATTATATAAAAATATAGCTCCAGTTAAATGTTTGGTCTTCAGGAATTTGTATATTCATCACAAATCTAATATATTAAATGTGATTCGCACTGTTAAACAAGAAAACAAAAATTTGTTCGTTGTTTATGTAACGGAGATGTTCAAGTTCTTGGTCGCCGCCAAAGTAATCTCATGGAAGTGCCGTACCTCAGATATTTTCTGCTGCACAAGCTCTATTTAATGCTACTATTTTTGCAGCATCCTTAGGAATACTAAATTGTGAAACTGTTCCTTTTATAGATTGCCGATGTACGTGGATAACAGCCTCGTGCCATAAAAAAAAAAAGACGTCAGCAAGTACTCAGCAGAGTGGGTAATGTCTCAGAGCTTATGTTAAAATATCAATGGAAGCTGCACCTAAGGCCTTTCTGACGTGTAAGCACACTGGGTTCATGTACTTATTGTGAGAGTACAAGTGCCCCTCGGAGAATTGTTTACTTTAAAAGGTTGCTGATACGTCAACGTATGCAGGTCAGGCGTATGCAACTGGTTTTGTATAAAAGGAGTCCTCCTAAAACCAGGTACATTCCCCACAGCGCCTTTCACGACGCAAGTGGCATCATGATTACTCTTCCACTCTTCCTCTGTATGCTTGCCATAGCAAGTACTATCAAGGCAACTGAGATTGACTATGCAGAAGATCCGCAGCACTATCCCGAGCAAAAGCTTTCAGCTGTAAGCATACTTCATTTTTACGAGATTCATAGAGTGCCTTTTTTCACGCGCGCAGTACTGCTCTATGGATATTTCTGTGTAGAATCGCACTGCTTTGCTAAAACCACATATCTCACATGCTTTTTCCGTGCTACAAACATATAAGGCAAAAGTTGTGCGAAGTTATGAATGAGGACGTATTTCACTCTCCAGTGTCTTGAGGAATGCCGCATTGATCGTGTACTGCTCTTTTTGTTGTAAATCTCTTTACTGTCTGATTCCTCATCGCGCATGCCCTAATTCATGGTGTGTACGTGAAAAGTTTTCGCAAGGCGTTATTCGCGATGCACAATTTTTCACTGCAGCAAATTTGTTATGCTAGACACTTAAGTAATACACAAAGCTTACGAAAATATTTATAAACAGAGCACGTTAGAATCACGAGTGCTTTCAGTGAAGCTGTTTTAACCAATGCGCCAAGCTTTTTCCTCTGTAGGGAACGTGGTATTTAGTAGCAGAAAAGGCACTTTTACTTTTCTGTACAATACGGAAATATTACATTATCTACGCGCCGACATTGCTGGGCGTAAATAAACGGCTAACTGTGAATGAAACCCTTGTGCTTGCAACAAGCTTTCTGAATAATGCATTATTTGACTACTTACTATTATTCAAACATACGCCGAGAATATGGATAATAAGGTCTTCATTATTTACTATAACTAACCAATAATTCCGAGCAGCTTGCGTCAGAATTTGCAGGAGTGGGTATTGAAAACGTACTCCTGCAGAAAATAAATGTTTCTTTGACGACAGATATTATTTTAGTTCGTTGGGAAGCTATTAACACGTGCGTTATATAATAACGTGCGTTATATATCTCCCATATAATTTTTCTTCTGTATAAAAGACGTCTTCCTTTAATACAAGTGCAGATCACTTTCGAAAAGCAGTGTGCGGGTAGCCTACGAAGTTAACGAAACGACCATGAGAGCACTAAGACTTAGGCGGCTCTTTCAAGACCTACATGACACGCATATCATGACATTCATGTCATGAGTCTTGAGGAGTCTTTTTAGCAACACCTAAGAGACCTTTAGGCGAAAGCCTTAGTCATGCTCCTGACTGTAATTTCGACCATTATGCTTTAGTGTTTACTTCACTTAGTGCCCACGTCCAAACCCATTTCTATGGTTTTTGAGTGTTGATCTTTTTTTCGCTGAGTCATTGTCATTTTTGCCGAGTCATGCTCACGACTATGACTTCTACCATCTTCATTTAGTGTTTCCTTCACTTAGTGCCCACGTGCGAACCGATTCCAGGGGTTTTTGAGTGTTATCTTTTTTTCGCCATGTCATTGTCATTTTCCTGAGTCATGCTCACGACTATGACTTCTACCATCATCCTTTAGTCTTTCCTTCACTTAGTACTCACGTCCGAACTCATTTCAGTCGTTTTTAAGTGTCACACTTTTTTCGCTGAGACATTGTCATTTTTGCTTTGTTGTGGTCATGACTATGACTTCTACCATCATCATTTAGTGTTTCCTTCACGTATACCCACGTCCGAACCTATTTCAGTCGTTTTTAAGTGTGAATGTTTTTCGCTGAGTCATTGTCATTTTTGCTCATTAATGCTCATGACTATGGCTTCTACCAGCATCCTTTAGTATTTCTTTCACTGAGTACCCACGTCTGAAGCCATTTCATTAGTTTTTGAGTGTTAATTTTTTTGTTGAGGCATTGTCCTTTTTGCTCAGTCATGCTAATGACTATGATTTCTACCATCGCCCTTTAGTGTTTCCTTCACTTAGTGCCCACGTCCGAACCCATTCCAGCGGTTTTTCAGTGTTAATCTTTTTTTTGCTGAGTCAATGTCAATTTTGCTCAGTCATGGTCATGACTATGATCTCTACCAGTAGCGCACCCAGGATCTCTACCAGAGGGGGGCGGGCGGGTTGGACAGTTTGCCAATACCATCTAAACAATACTAATTTAAATTTCTTCACGGGAAATTGTCAAACAATGCGCTTTTGCGAGTCTGCAGACGATTGCGCGTCTTACATCTTAGTTGCAGTACTCAAATGCGCAAGGAAAGAAAAGGGTTTAAACAAAAGGGGGTTAGGTCGGCCTCAGGGTGGGTTACAACCCCCCCCCCCCCCCCCCCCCCCCCCCCCCCCCCGCCGCCGCCCGTCGGTGCGCCCCTGATCTCTACCATCATCATTTAGTGTTTCCTTCACTTAGTGCCCATGTCCGAACCCATTCCAGTGGTTCTTGAGTGTTGATCTTTTATTGCGATAGCAATTATATGGACACTTCAACGGGATTTTTGCCGTCGGCGTCGTCGTCGCCGTCGCCGTCACGTTCCGTATAGATTCCAAGGGCGATAAAATCGTCGCCGCGCGCCGTACGAGTAAAAGCGCGCGGGGGACGCGCATTTTCACGGAGAGCCAACGCACGGCGGAAAGCAAACGCGATCGTCGCCCAAAAGGCCGTGGGGGTATGGGGGGGAGGGAGGCGGGGCGACGCTGTGCTACGGCACCAAATGCTTATCTTGCAACCCAGCGCAAGGAGAAGTGGCAACGCAATCTCCCACGCGAAAGCAAAAAAAAAAAAAAAAAAAAAGCGGGGAGGCAGCGCGGGAGGGAAGGGGGGTGCAGCTTCTACTCTGCCAACAAATACGCTTGCACTGGCTGTGGTGCTGTCGCCCGCACCGTCTGCCGGGCTCGACTGGCGCGCGCACTCGCTTCTTAAGAAGCGAGCGAGCGCGCGCCCCAGTCGAGCCCGGCCGTGTCTCCACACGGCTCTGACCTTTATGCGCTGTCCATTCGCCGCTCAGTTTCCGTTGAAGCGATAGACCGCACGATTCTTCGCCCGCTGCAGCGGCCGCGCCAGCGTTTTGACAGTCGTTGTCTGCGGTCATTCAGTGTGATCTATTCATGTTTGCTTGTGCGCGATGACACCACGCTTGTCAATTCAGTTAGAAAGCGAATGTGTCCAAGTTTATGCGGCCGATAAAACTACTCTACTATCCCTACTCCGAATAGCTCTCTACCAATTTGCTATCGCTATTGATGCTTCGCCTTTCGGGCGAAACTGCTATTTTTTAGCTGGGTCATTGTCATGACGTACATGACACGCATGTCATGACATTCATGTCATGACCTATCACCTATGTTCGTCGTACACTCCTGTCATACTATGCCAATTTCGGTACCTACCAAGTTAGCGAAACGACCATGAGAGCACCAAGATGTAGGCGGCTGTTTTATGACCCACATGCCACGCATGTCGTGACACTCATGTCATGACATATCATTTATGTTCGTCATATGCTCTTCTCATAGTATACCAACTTTGGTACATACGAAGTTAACGACACTACCATGAGAGCATAAAGACGTAGGCGGATAGATAGATAGATAGATAGATAGATAGATAGATAGATAGATAGATAGATAGATACTGTCAAAGTAGCAAATGTTCCCCAAGAAATGCTTCGCATTTTAAATATTGGGGTACCGAAATTTTTGCAGCGAAGTTATCATTTCTAATTGTTGTTTTCAGCAGAATGTCTTTCGTCGTAGAGCGGGTGTACGGTACACCTATTATCACTGATTTGCTATTCCGTAATTGTCTACAATACACGTGATTTTTTGTGGTGCAGTCCATGAAAATATGTGTGTCTGCCTCAGTATATAATAACGGCTATCTAAGCTTACTTAGCAGCCGCCGGTCCACAAGTGACATTGCGTTGGTTGAGTAAGTTTCGAACGCTCAGTTATAGAAAGTGTAATCTTATAGTACTGGGCAGACCACACATCGCTCCGTTCCGCTGATGGGGCGGCTTGGATTATAGGTTTACAGTTCTTATATCAAATTCCAATAAACCTGTGCAGCCGAAACGGCGCTTCAATTCACTCTCAAATTGACCTTTCTTTTCAATGTATCACGTACAAATGGCACACCCATGGCGTCGAGAATAAGCATGGTCAGAGTCAAATAAAAAAAAATATAACTTTTTGTAGGTGCAGAAAGCTATTGTGTATTGTAACTGCGCCTACTACGGCGCACGACAAAATAATAAAAAAAGTTATATTCTTATTCTTATTCTTATTTTGTTTTGATGTTATTTTTGTGTGCGAATGTATGCGTGCGCACGCTCTCAAGACTTAGGGGTTTTCCTGGGCACGCTAAATAAATGATTGATTCATTGGTTCATTCAATGAAAAAAAAAAATTGGCAGAGACACTGAAGACTGCTTATGTGTGGAAATGCGAAAGCATTATAGCGTTTGTAGACCTCGACACGTCGTGAACGCGCTCATTTTATACTCATGACGTGTTGGCGGCTCCTCCCCATTGGCTGCGCCGTCCCGTGTCCAATGACGCACGCACTAGGCCACACCTTCACTCACCAGATGGCTGCGACGTTATGGGTGCGATGACGCACACACTGACTAGGCACACATTTAGTTAGCCAGAATCGTGAAGCCGCAGCAGCGTCGGGGAAGCGTGCTCGTCTCGACCCCCTGAGGCCCGGGCTCGATTCCCACGATTCCCACGATTCCCAAATTTTCTTTTCAAAGCCATTAATATACATTGTTTACAGGAAACTTCCTGAGAAATTTCATTTCAATCCAAGCATTATTTGTCGTGTTTTTACTCTTTGCGCCGTCTGCCATCTTTCATACCAGCTTTCGGTCACGGCGACAGATTTTCGCGTAAAGGGACATATAATGCTGTCGCATTAAAAATGGAAGAATAAGAATGAACGACAAAAACAACATACGATTCTGGACTGCGAATGTGGCAACTTCAAGGTGACCCCATCGTTCTGAAACGGCTATTGCTAAACCCAAGCGAGTAGCCAAAAAAAAAAAAAAGTTACTTGTGCGATATTGTGGATGCTATTGAAGCAGAACCTTTCAGAGGTTAAATGACAGAGTAAGAGTGCAAGCTGATGGGAAGAAGACTAAAGCAAGGTTATGAAATACTAATATAGGTTTTTTTGCACGACTTAGACAGGCACTGAAGCCCATAAATAATTGCATTATTAAGGCGGTACGTTTGGTGTTTCACACGTGCGTTCGGGTATCTATGCTCGCGTGTTTCTTGCGGCCGTATTTCCTTGAAAAGAGTGGTCGCCAATCACGCGCTTGGGACTTCGACTACGGTCGCACAGTCGTTGTGCTCACTTACTGGCTTGACAGCTGACATGGTACCAATCAACCAAACATAGTATCAATATCACATAAAACAGGCAAACAATAAGAGACTCAGTAACAGCGAAAATGAGGGAATATATATTAGGACAGAGAGAATGCAATCTAGAGACATAGAAGGACACAGAGTCACGTGGAAGCCTATGCATAGTTATATATAAAGAAAGACTTCATGGTTATTGCTATGCACAGTCGTAGTATGATGACGACATACATTCCGAGAGGACTGCTGTTTTGCAAGTGTAGCAAGAGCACGCTTGAGCTATTTTAGGTGCCATAGGAAAATTATGGAGTTCAAGAGATTGCAAATCTTCATCGTTGACGAGGTTTTTAAAGCTATCAAACGACACGTGCATAAAGTAAACTGCCCTGATGAAAACGCAGCATGGACAAGCACGTCGCATGCACCATAAGAACACACAAGTCTTTGTTTTGCTTCATCTGCTCATTTGCACGCGAAGTGAGTTTTACTTCACTTTGCTATTGGAGACCTAGTGAACTGTGGCAGTTTCATTGATACGGGATATGGTACACAACCATTCGCTATTACCAATGCTCTCAGCACTGTAGCTTCACCCTAAATACCAACTACATGTACTCGGACATGTCCATGTAATATCTTGATTTGCAGCGGAGTGTTTCTTTTCCAATTAGTACAAACATTTGGTCGCTGAGGTTCAGCATCAGCATTTTGTCATCGGGGAACCTGATTTTATTTTATCAGCGGACATGTAACCATATCTTTTTATATGGACGCATTCAGTGCCTCTTATACGAGACACTTTAGGGTAGGTATTGTAATAGGTACCTTTCTCGCATTGTTTCGGACCTGTTCAACAAAAATAAACTGTGCAAGACGAAGGTGATTGTCAACCTAAGCGAACAGCTGATTAGCAGCCATCTTTAGCAGCTTACTAGTGGCGTTCTTGCTCGGCACGGCACCTTCGCTGCTCTTGAAATTCTTTTCGGGTGAGGACGCATTTGGGGGCGTATTGAAAACAAATTGAAAGCGCTATAGTCGGTGACAACCTAAAAATTACAAACAAGCTCAGCCCACAAGAACGTAGTGCACCTGCTCTTCATCTCTGAGAGAGAGCCGAGCCATCTCGGCTCCGCTCACAATTGGGAAAATTATATACAGCTCATAAGTTTCGCTCCTACTAAGGCCATGGGTGATCATGGCTAGATTGAGCGCCGCTGCGCGCGACGTATCTTGGCGGTAACTGGCTGTGGGTACAAAAACAGCGATTCGAAATGGCTGATGGCCTCGTATACGCTGTGTTCTCGCGCGCCTTGTCACACCGCGCTTGTTAGTTTAGTTAGTAAGCGAATGATTACTGCAGTTTTTACGGCCGATAAAACTACTGCAAAGAGTGGTCTCACGCACAGAACCTTTGAAGACGTTTTGACGGCTTTGTATGCTAGGCTAACCCCGCCTGCGGCAACACCACCACCACCATCATATGCAAGATGCCGCGTAATAGAGAGCGTGCACTGAGCCAAATAGGGTATTGATTTCAAATAAGTTACGTTTCTGATGTTGGATCGATCCAGGGTCCCTTAACACAAGGACACCAGGTTGTATTCATGAGGCAAAATATACATTCGTATTTTAACAGCGGAGCTGTTTAAGTCGACGTTGAGCCGTGCCTAGCGAACAAGAATCGACGCACAGGCTAGGTGACGAGCGCGCGCCAGGGCGCAGGTGTTCGGAGAGCGGAGAAGGCAAGAGAGGAGGAAAGCGCGCGCTGAGCAGCAGGTGGGTGCAGCTAAAGAGAGGGTAGCGACGACGTAGCAGTGGAGGGATCGAGGGAGAGTCTGCGCCAAGCCAATGCCTCCTAGATAGCACAAGGCCTGTGCACTTCGATCCATGACGTCATGC
Source organism: Dermacentor silvarum (assembly GCF_013339745.2). Taxonomy (NCBI): domain Eukaryota; kingdom Metazoa; phylum Arthropoda; class Arachnida; order Ixodida; family Ixodidae; genus Dermacentor; species Dermacentor silvarum. The sequence goes on along the minus strand of NC_051162.1, from coordinate 128,355,241 downwards.
TACCTTGCCCGACTGCCATAGAGACTAATGGGAATGCTCCCGAGTAAGCCGCGGTGATTTTGACGTCGCTGCTTTCGTACACCGGGCTTGACAGTGGAAATTTCGGTCCAAGTAGCATGACGTCATAAATCAGAGTGCACAGGCCTTCTATCTAGGAGGCGTTGGCCAAGCAGTATAGTTGAGGCCAACGTCACGCTCTATTCAGCTCAGGAGAACCCTTCTCGTTATCGTTGCGCTTAAGCTTCGCCTCGTAAAGGCGAAGCTTAAGCGTCCTTTAATTTTTTTGTAGTCTGGATACAATGTACACTTATTTAGATGCAGTGCATCATACGTATTGTTGCGAGGCGAAAACAAGCACAAATGTCGTTTATGCAAGGCGAATGCTGAAGGCACTAGCTGACACTAGAACATGGCGGCGGAAGCGCCAGCAGCAACAACACTTCTTCGTCATCGTCTCTTGTCTGCTTGTCCTGTTCTGAATCGCAACAATATATTATATTGTAGTATTTTCAGTGTGGATCAATAGTGTAATGTTACACTTGTGGTGCTTCTGATGCGTCGATATCTTCTATACCCGACGAAAACTTTCAGTGGCAGCACGTCCAAGCTTCTGCTCTTCTGTTAGTACGCCAAGTAGTTCCGTCGTTTTGCTAGCGCTTTACAGGAGCAGGAAAACCAGACATGACCCCCAGAAAGCCAGAAAAGTCCGAACAGCAAGAAACGAAAATCCTTTCCCTACGCAAGCTCTTCGTGTGATATGAAATAACTCATGAACCAAAAAATTAAAATAATAATTGGTACGCTTTGTTTTGCTCTACGTAGCTTCCATTTGCTTACATTCGCGGACTATGTCCACATGTGCAGTAAAAAATGTGTGTTTCGGCTCCGTAGCTTTAGCTGCGCTGCCACAGAAAGTTGTCGCCCGGTATAGTGCAATTGCGGATCGAAACGCGCCAAGCCTCACAACGCTCCGGCTTGCCCGCGAGAAAGGGTGTTGTATGCCGCTTGTCTGGGAAGCATACATCTGGGAAGCATATGTCTGGGAAGTTTAGGTGCTGAGTGGCCGCTGTTACAGTTGCCGCTTCCCAGCAATTGCAGCTTATGCAACCGTAATCTTTACCGGGAAACGCTTGCGGTGACCGCTATACGCGAAGGTGAGCTTTCTGGTTCTTACTTTCTTTCCCCCGCACGGTCGGCGCCACCCCTACCAGCATTACCGCGGAGGCGAGCGCCCTCTGGTGCTGCTGCAAGGAATCCAGCTGCGCACGTGGCACGCGCCTCCCGCTGATTGGTTCACGTTTTACCCACGGCCATGACAAATGCATTGGGGGTGGAGGTATAGAGCTTCGCTGTAAAATCCGAGGACGGCTAAGGATTTCTTATGATATGTGAATACGAGCGCACTAATGTCCAATTGAACGCCGCTGAGTGGTCCTACGAGTTATGAACACCTCGCGGGAAGCAAGCACGTTGAGATGCTTGGCGCGTTTTGACTTGGCCTTACCGAGGCGCAGTTAGAAGCGAGAGCTTGCGTGGATGAGGAACGCGCGGATAACACAAGCTTGCACCAGCGAGGTTGACACGCCGTCGCGGCGATGCCCTCTCGCCTCACGCAATACCTGGCGTGCTAGCGCGGCAGCAGGTGTACCATTTCGCCCGCTGCCCTCTGTGGAGACGCGTTGGTGCCGTGGCGTCGCAGCCAATGGGAATTTAGGTGCCGTTTCGCTGCTACAAATGACAGATGCCGTTTTTTCTTTGCTCAATGAGCCATTGGACACTTTCACGTCAAAAAATGAGAGCAGGTCTGCGTGTGGGACCGGCGCAGGAATGAAACGCGCAAAACATTCTTGACCTGACTACTATCCTCCATGCGCGTAACGTCACATACCAACAAATTGCTGATGAAAGCGAGATTGTGCCATTTTCTAACATATTGCACGCCCTTCCAGATCGGCCCATGTCTTAGCACAACAGGTTGTAACGTTTATTCGCTGCAGTAAAACAAATCACTAGGCATGAGCTTTAGTCGTCTTTAGGCATAGTCGTCTTTAGTCGTCGCCTTGATGCTGTCGTCATTGACGCGCTTGTGTCACATTCATATTTCAGCCCTTTACATGTTGGTCCTTTCGGTGACGCTTTGCAGAAGCCTCAAGTGATGTTGGATAGCAGGCAGCCTGCAGAATTCGTCACATGACATCAATTTTCGCAGTGCGTTATATTAACATAATTACGTTGAAGAGGCCTGAAATAGCCGAGACAGGAAGCTACCAACATATACCTATCGGCATATTTTAAAGTGCCTGATATGAGACAAAGAATACGTCGCATGAAAAAAGGGAACCCAAAAGTAGCGTTTAGAGCAGAGCGAAATACATTCACACCACAAAAAGCACTAGGTGACTTTGGCGTATTTGGTGGTAGCATTCTTCGCGCGCACTTTGTTTTCTCAGTAAAACTCCCGAAGAACAGTAAATTGAGGAAAAGCCCCGAGCGACAAGCTGAATATTTTTCCACTGAAATGCTCCAATCGGTAGGTTCGAGTGATCGCTCCAGGCTGTACGGGCGTGCAAGCACCGAGCGCTCTCCGACTTCATGTCGAAGCCCATTAAAAAAAATGCACGCTGCTCTATAATGCGAGAATGCCTGTTCATATGCGGACAAAACGTTCTCGCGACCTATAGCCCCACAACATCGCCGGGCGTACGCTGGCAACGCAGAATCTACGAAATTTCTAGTAGCCCGGGAGCAGCTGAAGATAAACTTTTGTACAGGGTGCCTCACGCAAATTGTGCCAAGGTTAAAAAATGTGCAGTCGCAACGTAGATGGACAAAACTAATGTACAACTGTCTGCCGTGGACTAAAGCAAGTTAGACTTCAAAAAATGTAAGTTAGGACATGTTGGTATACCAATTAACACTTTAGCGCACAAAACACAGGGATAGTGTAAACAGACGTAGACCAGCGCTTCGTCCACACCTGTCTATAAACTGCCCCTGTGCGTTCTGTGCACCAAAAGCTAAAACAAGTTTGACTATTTTCTTTTGTAGTTCGCCTAATCAGATATTTTGATAAAAATTTTAACAAAGTCTGTTTAATGCTTATGTAGAGCAGCAGCACTAGTGAAGAAGTGGTAGGCAATTATGAAAAATATCCGATACATCTGTATGGGGCTTCATATGTGTTCCATAAAAGCTTTTTTTTTTTCATGCTTTAAAGAGAGCCCGCTAAATACGAAAAACGCACCGTGCTACTAGCCGCTCGTTCTCAGGGGCAGCGCCACTCTCGATCGTGCCACGCATGAACAAGGCCCAATTCTAGCCAGGCGCGCTTCTGGGCCAGAAGTGACAGGAAGCACACGTCGAAAATGCTCGCTTAGCATTGTACACGTTGACACCGGCCGCGGTATTGTATATGTGCTGTGTAAGAGCCGCGCTCAGATTTGCGATAGGGATAAGCGGTGTCTGGAAGCCGGGTAAAAGAAATGAGCGGTTTGGAACGCATCTGTGCGACGAAGAACAGAGTTCACGGCATCGGGGTCACCGTCGTCGACATGTGCGCCCTGTCAATTTTGTCGCAGGAGCACGCCTGGCCAAAATCAGCCCTCGTTCGAACGCTGCACGTTGGAGTGTACCCCCGTTGCAGTGCTTTAACCACTAGCTGCAAGGTGCTTATTCCAACTTCGCGAACGTTCTTTCAATCATGGAAACAACTTTCATTTAACTCATACTAAGTCACGAACCGCTGGACCAGATATATTCCAGGATTGTCTAGCGAGTGGTAGTGATAGACAATCCTGGAATATATCTGGTCCAGCGGTTCGTGGGTTAGTATGAGTTACAAACGCGACCAAGAACAAGTCGATGCCATCATCAGAGGCGCGTACAAAAGGGCCCTGGGTCTCCCTGTTACCACCTCAAACGAGAAGTTAGCGGCTCTCGGGATCCACAACACCTTCGCTGAGCTGTCGGGCGCGGTTATGGCTTCGCAAAAAGCCAGACTACAGAACACGGCGGCGGGCAGAGCCATCCTCCACCGGACCGGAATGGCAACGGAGCTTCGTGCCCTCGATGGGCAACGATCACTCCCGCCCGAGGTCAGAAGCAAGACGAAGGCCAACCCCATACCAAAGCACATGAGTCATGAACTCCACGAAGGATGACGCAAGGCTCGCATCGGCAGACAGCGCCGACAATTCAAGGGTGACCCGTACGTAACGTACGTGGACGTGGTGGCGTACCCTGCCGGGGGCATCTTCGCGGTAACCGCTGTGAACCGAAGACACAACTCATTGACTCTTGCGGCCTCCGCCAGGGCAGAGACCCCATCTGCGGCTGAGACCATAGCCGCGGCGCTTGTATTAAAACAACATGACAGGGTGGGCAGGAAAGTTAACGTCGTTACTGACTTGCAACATGGCTGCCGTAACTTGACGAACGGATGAACACTACTGCTGACGGCTCAGTTTCTAGGCCCGAGGCTGCAAGAATCCGTCAAATCACGTGGACGCCGGGCCACGCGGGACTGGAGGGGAACGAAAGGGAGAACACCTTAGCTCGAGCGTTAATCAAACGAGCGGGGCAAAACCAATAGTCTCATCAATTTCCACCCTTTACCTTCATGCCCCTGCCACCCAATTACTAATACCAACTCGAGATCCAGCAACTAAACCGCAGGATTTATCCTCCTCCTCACAAAAAGCTCAGCACTGAAGAAGCAGTAGCTCTCAGACTTATATCCAAACAAGCACATTCGCAAACCTACACAGATACAGCAAAATATACCCACAAACATATCGCGGCATTCGCTCCTGGTGCGGCGACACGCGCCCTACACTCTTTCACATCTCGAGGGGGTGCGGGGCAAACCTCAACACTTAAAGACGCCTAGCACGTCATTTGAGCGGTGGGAGGTACAGCTGACCGGCGATACCCTGGCTGGACAAGAAGATCTCGCAAGAAGATCTCGTTGAGCAAGTACGTCGAGCAGTGGAGTCCTGGAATGAGGACGCCACCCACTCGTCCTCAAGATCAACGACCTCGATGGTCCAAATAAATGTTTCTCTCTCTCTCTCTCTCGAGGATTGTCTACAACTTCATACTTTACACTTTTTTAATGTAATATTTGAGTGGTTGGTTAACTAATGTTGTGCAAATGTTTTCATTAGGCGTACTAAACATGGTCTGACTGTCTGCAAGGAAATGGAGACAAAATTACTTTAGTTCCGTGCACATAAATCTCACCGATATATTTTTAGACCTTAGCTCAAGTTACGCAGGCCACCATGTATGTTGGCCGAATAAAGGAAGATGGTCATTTATCAAAAAAGTTGCTGTGGTTTAGCTTTGGTTAACCCTGGTTGATAGCGAAAGCTTCACTGTCCAGGCTAGGCCCATTGTCGAGCTGTTGCCGAGGTGTGGTTTCGCCCAACTCTACTCGGGCAATGGCGGCAATGTCTCCTTTCAGGGCTCCGTAAAGGCCTAAATATAGTCCGACGTAGCGTGAACGCGCGCACACGTTATGTCACGTTGGAGAGAACAACAGCGGCAATAGTTCGACCGATTGTTCGACCTACTGGCGCCGCCAACGTAACCGGACGCGCGGCCAATGGTCTCCGACGCGCCCGGCGTCTGATGACGCTCGCCCGCGTGCCGATGGACTATAAACGCACCTTAATGCTCTCTTGTGGTTTGAGCTCTAGCTCTCAAGGTGAAAACTGTTCAGTCGCCGACGACTGCCCGAGGTAGCGTAATGAAGCTTTCGCCTTAAAACGCACTGTTTTCCTCTTGATGTCGCTCACTCAACGAGCAGCCCACTTATAATTCAAGGCGTTAGAACAGCAACATAAGCGCCGGTGCACAGTCTGACGCCAAGCTACTGCACCATGGGGTAATATGTCGTAGTTCACCCAGAGCGATGAACTGCACGTTGTTACAAAACAATTGATTTTCTTCTTTTTTTCTCTCTACAGCTGTGCCGCGCTAACGTCCATTTACTTAGTATTTGCGTTTAGTACCCTCTAGACCGCACTTTTTTTTTGGCCAGAGGGCTACCCCAAAAGCAAAAAAAAAAAAAGAAAAACACGCCCACAGATAATGTGTATTGCTGCTAACATTCGAATCTATTTAATAAACATATTCTCTCATTACAGATAACAAATATGTCACAAACGCTTTTTGTTCGTGAAAGGAACTACAAGACCAATACTACCTTACGTTGCCTTTCGGCCAAGAAAGTTGAAGACCTTGGGGATGGGAAATACTTATACAGGTTGAAAGCCCGAGTGACTTCAACAACGTAGTAAGTATTTAAATGAGTTCTGCTTATAGACGGTATCATGCTCGCGAAACAGCAGCGAGCGTGCCACCCCCAAGAAACTTCCGGTCACGTGCCTTATCAGTCTGCTACGCGAGAACAAAAAGCATCTGAGGGCGTATGTTTTAACGCATGGTTGCTTCTTTGCCAGTTAAATTTAGCAGCTACGTCAGTGGGCAGAGCCGGAAGCCGTGCCGGGCCTACGTTTGTAATCAGTGAAAAGGTCTATAGCGCGTTCAACTTTGAGGCGATTTGCTCTTACTGCTAGTCCTTCTCCGATGTCATCCGTAAGCACAGAAACATGAATATTGCATTTCTCAAGCATACTCACAGGCAGACAAATTATAGAAAAAATAACTTTGCATCTTTAAAACAGCCGATTACTTTCAGATAACATCAGATCAATTTCAAACGTACCAAATGTGTTTGTTCAAGATTAATATTGGAGCATGCGCCTCGAACACGCATATCTTAAATGCCAAGAGCACTTGGCTGTAGTGAACATGTAGAACGCCTAGATGTATTTTGCCTTCGTTATATTTCTAGGAGGCATAGACAGAGGAGTAAATAGATCCTTTATTTAGTCGCAATTTTCTTAACGGCGAACGTTTTATTACGCATAAGTATTGCAGTTGAAAATGCGGCTTCCTAGGCATAATCAATGTACTATGTCCAGTTTGACGCTGATGCTTATACACTGATACGTTTCGCGGCTTTGTCGAGAGGTCGTGGTTTCACTATAGAGCCACTACTCCGCTTCAAAGCAAGCAGGGGAAAATGCTGCGTTTTATTTCCAAGGAGAGGCCAGAAAAAAATGTTGTAGGGTTAAGAAGACGCTCTCCCAGTTTGCTACCCCGCACTGGATGAAAGAGATCAATGGACAAACAGAGGCGAAACAGCGGAGGAATTATGTAAGAAATCACCTAATATACACTCATCAAACTTAGTAATAGCTTTCTTGTGAAATGTTCTGCATATCCCCAAGGCGATCTGTGAATCATAAAAGCTTTTGGGCACATCAGCAGACACACGAAAGGGCAATCTCGCTGTCGCCCACAATGTCCAATAATAGCAGCACAAAGCATAACATGTTGTAATGCCCGCCTCACAGTTGAAACTCCGGAGCAACCCAATCTATCTCTAGTATCGCGGCTGCAGCTCTATTGCAATGGCCATCTTTAAGCGGCAGCGCTCGACGCGGAGGTATCATGTGGATAGGGTGCTCGCCTCTGGCGCGCGCACTGGTCACCTTCCCCTCCCCAACTGCTTGACGTAAGCCACGGACGCGCCAGCCTGACAGGTGTGATGCTCACCTCTCTTTTCGCAACTGTGCTGTCTCGTGCTAGGCCCTACAACAATCAGCACATACCCAGCGTTGCAGGTTATATATATATATATATATATATATATATATATATATATATATACCGCCCTGACAGTTCTTAGGGTGGAAGTCTCTTCGTCAAGGCAGTTTCAACGTTTCTTTTCAACATTTTACAACTGACTAGCAAGCTTCTCTGCCGTGGTGAGTGCATAAACCGGATTTCAAAATAGTAGCCTTAAGTTTTTCGAAACGGTGGCCTAGTGTGTTCACATGTATGGAGAGGGAGCTGCGGTGTAGATTTTACGTATGATTTGTGATCATTGAAGCGCAGCCTAAAAAGGGTTTCCGTTTGTCCGATGTATTGTATGCGGTAAATGGGGCATTCGGGGCGATATACAACGTTACAAGTGTCGCAGTTGTCATCATTTCGAATGTTGAACTAAAATGAAAACGCGGTGCTCTTGCCAACATTAGCAGTACTCATCATGGGGCAGAGTTTGCATCAACGATTTCCGCATGGTGCGTAGCCTTTGAAATTAGCTGAGTTAATTTTGGAGGACGTGACAACATTTCTGAGGTTGGTGTACCTGCGTAGGTACAGGAACAATTTGGCGCATTTTCTCGCGCTTTAAGAAGGTGGGATGATGTTCCCGGAAGATATAATTTATGTTGGGAGTTGATGGTGAGTACCTGAGGATGCACTGAGATCTATGCACTGAAAGATAAGCAGGGTAATATCATCAGCAATTTCGATGACATAGTTAAAGCCGCGGAAGAACTCTATACTAACATGTACAGTACCCAGATCAGCCAAGCTACTTTCATTCGAAGTAGTGATGAACAGGATACAGATGCTCCTTCCATAACTAGCGATGAAGTTAGACGGGCCTTGCAAGAGATTACCAGGGGAAATGCTGCTGGAGAAGATTGAATAACAGTCGATTTATTCAAAGATGTAGGAGATATCACGCTTCAAAAGCTTGCGTCCCTGTATACGCAATGCCTCACGACTTCAAGTGTATCAGAGAGCTGGAAGAACGCCAACATTATACTAATCCGTAAGAAGGGAGACGATAAAGAATTGAAGAATAATAGACCCATAATCTTGCCTTCAATATTGTAGAAAATATTCGTCAAGATAATTTCCAATAGAATCAGGGCAACACTTGACTTCAGCCAACCAGGAGAACAGGCTGGCTTCAGGAAGGGATATTCTACGATGGATCATGTCCATGTCATCAATCAGGTAGTCGAGAAATCTAAGGAATTCAATCAACTTCTCTATATGGCTTTCGTAGATTATGAAAGGCATTTGATTCGGTTGAGATACCAGCATCCACAGAGGCATTGAGTAATCGAGGAGTCCAGGAGGCATACGTGAATATCTTGGGAAATACCTACGAGGATTCGACAGCTACCTTGGTTCTCCACAAGAAAAGTAGAAAGTTACCTATCAAGAAAGGGGTCAGGCAAGGCGACACAATCTCTCCATTGCTATTCACTGCATGCTTCGAAGTATTCGAGCCCTTAGACTGGGAAGGCTTAGGAATGAGCATCAAGAATGATTATCCCAGCAACCTTCGTTTTCAAGATGACATTGTCCTATTCAGCAACAATGGCGACGAATTACAACGAATTATTGACGACCTTAACCGAGAAAGTGTAAGAGTGGGGTTGAAGATGAATATGCACAAGACAAATATAATGTTCAATAGCCTGGCAATAGAACTAGAATTCAGGATCGCCAGTCAGCATCTAGAGTCTGTAAAGGAGTACGTTTATCTAGGTCAATTACTCACAGGGGACCCTGATCATGGGAAAGAAATTTACAGAATAAAATTGGGCATATGGCAGGCATTATCAAATCCTGACTTGGAGCCTACCACTGTCATTGAATATAAATGTGTACAATCATTGCATTCTACCGGTGCTAACATATGGGGCAGAAACTTGGAGGCCTACAAAGAATCTCGAGAACGAGTTAAGGACGGTGCAAAGAGTGATGGAACTGAAAATGTTAGGCCTAGCGTTAAGAGACAGGAAGACAGCGGTGTGGATTAGAGGGCAAATAAGAATAGCCGATATTCTAGTTGACATTAAGAGGAGAAAATGCAGTTAGGCAGGCCATGTAATGCGTAGGATGCCTAACCGGTGGGCCCTTAAGGTTACAGAATTGATACCAAGAGAAAGGAAGCGCAGTCGAAGGCGGCAGAAAACTAGATAGGGTGAGGAAGTTGGGAAATTTGCTGGCGCAAATTGGATATGCTATCACAAGACAGGGTAATGGAGATAGCAGGGAGAGGCCTTCGTCCTGCAGTGGACTGAAATATAGGTTGATGATGATGATGTGAGGATACGGTTTGCCTATGAATCTGGGGGAGCTGGTTTGCTGTTATGAGTGCATGACGATCAAGGTGGCCGGCTTTTTGAATCGCGTCGCCGATAACGGAGGAAGGCAGTGGCACACCGACGGGGCTGGTAAAATGTCAGCAGTTGAAAGTGGAAGAAACATGAACACTCATAAAATGACATACTCACTTCTGCTCAGCAACATTATAAGACCGTTTATTATATACAGCTTGACAGTTTGTTCTGTGTAGAAGTACACAATATTAGTAAAAGTGCACATGCAACTCAGTGTCAGGAAACAATTGGTACAGTAACATTTCTGTGAATGCACTTACTGCTTTCGCATACATTATTGCTTCAAGCATGCAGGACCAAGACGGGCACAGTTTTCGTCTTGCAAAACAGAAAGATTCAGATTAGAAGCCTTCTGGAGAATGGTAGGACGCGGGGTATTTTATTTAACATTGATGAGAAAAAATCACAGTTTCGCCCGAAAGGCGAAGCATCAATTGCGATAGCAAATTAGTAGAGAGCTATACGGAGTAAGGATATGTTTTATCAGCTGTATAAACATGGACACATTCGCTTACTAAGTGAATTAACAAGCATGGTGTCAGCACGCACAAGCAAACATGAATAGATCCTACTCGACGACCGCAGACAACCACTGTGAGAACGCTGGCATGAGCAAGCGCTGCAGCAGCAGCGAGCGAATGTTCGTGCGGTCTATCGCTTCAACGGAAACTGAGCGGCGAACGCACAGCGTATACAAAGCTATGAGCCGTCTGCAGATCGCTTTCAGGATACGGTGCGGGTGACTGCCGCAGCCCGGCAAAGTACACGTATACGCAGTTGCGAGCAGAGTAAAAGCGCCACCCCCCCTCCCGCTCTGCTTTCCCGCTTTCCTCATTTCGCGTGCGAGACTGAGTCGCCAGTTCCCCTTGCCCCATTGGTGCCACAGCACAACGTCGCCCCCCCCCCCCCTCCCTCTCTCCCATCCCCCCACGGCCTTTCGTGTGATTGTCGCGTTTGCTCTCCGCCGTGCGATTGCTATCCGTGAAAGCTCGCGTCCCTCGTGCGCTTTCACTCGCACATACAACGTACGGCGCGCGGCGCTGATTTTATTGCCCTTGGACTTTATACGGAACCTCACTCGCGCGCTTTCACTCGCACATACAGCATAGGGTGCGCGGCGACAATTTTATCGCCCTTGGACTTGTCCATATAATTTGCTAGCGAAATTGACGCTTCGCCTTTCGGTCGAAACTGCGAGATTTTTGTTTCAGGATGAGGCAGGTTTACTTTCAATGATCGTCTCAGGAATCGGTATGCATGCGACGAAATGGTACAGAGGACACTTGCAAATACCAGCATGTCTGGCGAGTAGCGTGGTGCGTTGTTAAGGATGAGCTCCACCTGGGATTTTATAAACTTCTCGATTTCCAGGTGCCATCCGTGTATGCTGCTGATCATTGCATATCAACTTCTCCAACAATACCAGCACAGTTGCAAGCAGTTGATGAGCCAACTGAACATTGTTCGAAGAATGTGGACTGCGCAGACACTTCACGTGATGAAGGATGTCACTTAGTTGCCGCAAGTCCAGCAACTGTGCAGGCACACTGACACCATCAAGTTCCACAATGCGCCTTTCCCCAAAATACACTTCCACACACATGCTGTCTCGAAATATCACTGATGAACGCCCAGAGGCGTCCTGATCAATCGCCAAATCTAGGAATAGGACATTCGATTCCATGTTGAAAACAGACCAAAACGATGAGGTGTAAAAGCTTGGCAGACCATGAAGAAATTCAGAATAGCTTGTAACATTGTTCTGCTTGCTGTGTTTTTTTTTTCAGAGATTTTTCCATGGCAATGCGGAGCGATTCGTCCTAAACACATTTTCCGTTGTCCTCCGGAGCCTCCCGAGTGCATGCATTTTGACGAGAGCGGTACTGAGGGCAATTCGGGAACACACTCGGTACCGCATCCGGCTTCAGCCGGAAGACTTTCAGCGGCACTTCAATAATCTTCCCCGTCTTCACGTCTGAGTGCTTTGACATTTTAACGTAGTCGCTTGCCACAAAATGCTTCTCGCATAGCTGTAACGACAAAAAAAAATATTCTGTTGGAACACGTTTCATACCGCCGAAAACGTACACGGCTCGGTTCGACTTTCGATACAACGAAATAAGTATGATCACGTTTCAAGCTTCTACGACGCAAGCCGGCCGATTCAGGTGATGCTGAATACGTTCAACCGCAAAAACGCGCATTGCGTTAATAAAAAGCCCCCGTACCGAATCATAGACCATATTGCCGTTCGGCGAGGCTGTCACCGTCGATCCGAGCGATAACCTGAGCTTGGTGACGTAGGCGCTCGGGCAAAGAGGCGGTGCGGGGGCCTTGAGTCTTCTAGGTAGTGATGAGCAAACCCGCCGAATGTGGCCAGCAACGAAAGCCACACCCTCAAAACTAAGATGCAGGCCGTAGGCGGCGAGACTGGAGCAACGGTAGAAGTCTCTGGATAGTCTATTGAAATGGCATGCCTCCTTGTTTCAGCGTTAAAAAAGCGCTTCATTTTGGCAGCCAAGCCACCGGTTAGAGGATTCCGGAACAATCAAGGTAGCCCAAATCAACGGGATGTCGGAACGCTCTCGGGCAACGCCATTTAGAAGCTGATGGTAATGTTCGAAGGCGATTAGGCTGGTTGTTCTGAGGCTTTTACGTGTCGAAGCCACGATTCGATCCTGGATTGCAGACCAATTTTTTTGGTCAATGGAATATTTGACGTTTTCGCATCAAACATTTTTGAAAGCTTAACCTATAGGTGAAGCATTGGCAGTGATATCAAGGTGTAGCGTTGAGCTTGAGGCCTTCGTATGGTATTTTAATTCTACGGGGGTGCGACATGTTGGCACAACGCCATACGCAAAGCAACTACTGCTTGGCAGCTATAGTCGCTATCCCAAAGCCCGGCAAACCAACATATCAAATCTTGCGCCAATTTCTCTGACATCTACTGCGTGAAAATTATTGGAACGTATGGTGGCTAGCCCCCTCTAATGGTGGTTAGACGTACATCAGTGGTATCATCCGTCGCAAGTTGGCTTTCGCCCCCACCTTGGTGCAGAGGACAGCCTAGATCACTTATGCTCTATGATTTTGATTGGTGGCCGATCGCCCGAGTGCGGTCCGTTCTTGGCATGCATGTGCGCAAGGCATATGACCACACCAGCCACGCTGCCCTCGTTGGAAGTGCTACGCTGGAGAAGTACTACGCTACCCGCCCACATATGCAAGTTTATTCACACCTTTCTTACATCTCGTGAATTTGACATCCGCATCAACAAAGACAATGTGGGATCCTTTCGGCCACATCACGGTGTACCGCAAGGGCCAGGGCTAGCCCCCATACTTTTCAACATTAGCCTCCTACCCTTGGCATGGCGCTTGGGTGACATTGCTGACCTGCACGCACTCATCTATGTGGATGACATCACAGCCTGGTCCGTCCACCCGTCTCTCCAAATTCAAGTCACAAGTTTACAGTTCGCTCTGACAGTTACAGATCAATGGTGTTCTTTCGTAGGACTCACGTTGTTGCCTCAAAAGACGGCTCTACTTCCCGTCGCGAATGCGCGCGGTCGCCGTGCGTTTAACGCCACCCCTATCGCCCTTTTTTTGCACGGAAGTAGAATTCCAGTCGTCAGCTCACTCCGAGTACTCGGCCTTGACCTGTATGATTCCGGCTCTGCCGGCACCTGGATTCGCACAACACGTCAGAAGGCATCCCAAATGCTGCACTTCATCCGCCGGATTTCTCAAACGTCAGGTGGTGCTACAACCACCATCGCCTGTCTTCTCATACGTACTGTGTTACAGCCAGGATTGATATACGAAGCCCAATTTCATCGCATGACACGCGCAGTGGGACCGATTGTAATCTATCAACCGAGCAGCCATGCGTGTTATTACGGGTCTTCCACAACTTACTCCCATTCCCACCCTTCAGGCCGAAGCGTAGTTAATACGCCTAATGAACTGGTTCACCAGCGCCGCCAAGCTCGTTCCATAAAGTTCCATAATATCCCTGAAGCCGCAGCCCTGGAGAAGTGTATGGCAGATGGTTCGGTAATACCTCGCGATTCCTGTCCGCCCCGGCCACCGTGGCTTTACGAGCAAGTTATGGACAATCGACCTACGACTCGTATACACACACGATCCTGTTGGCAACCTCGATGAGTCCACTGTGACGGCACATAGCGCCTCAACGGCCAGTGAAAACTCTTCCCGGAGACATGTAGCGTATGTGGACGCTAGTATCAACGATTATCACGTCACCACGGCTATCGCTTGTCCTGAAATATTGACAGAAATGGCAACCTGCTCGTACGCTTGCTCCCTGCCTGGCCGTCGACACAGGCGGAGCTCTTGGCCATTCGAGACGCAATATCCATCCTTTGTCCGCTCCTTTTGCCGTCTATTAGGCACATTGATATCCTCACTGATTCCTCAGCTGCCATCCGTAGTCTGCGGCGTGTTCTGAATTCTGACGTTTTGGCACAGGAGATTCAGGACACACTTGCGCACTTCTCCGTTACAGTACGTGCACATTGGGTATGTCGAAATGCACGTCCCACACAAGCATTGGTAGATGAAGTGAGTCGCACCAAAACTCCTCGTCCGCTTTAATTGGCCCCCACCTCTCCGGAGACAAGGCCCCTCGCCGAAAAATAAAACCTTCGGCGCGCCACGTGAGCACTTCTCCCACCCTGTGGTACCGGCCTCCCTGGCGGTTTAGCACGCTGGGAAGAGGTCTTGCTACGAAGATTACGCCTCCGTGTCGCCCTTACCCCTGCGGTAACCTAGTCGTGACCGGCACAGTACCATGTCACCGACTCCTGCCCCTTCAGAATGTCCCGCTGATGTCTGCGAGGTGGACATTGCGCCCCTCCTCTGGACTTGCCTCTCTCTACACGCCCTCCGGCAGAAGTACTTGCTTCGATGTGGACCACCCCCCGGTTGGCACCGGGTGTAGGTAGTTAGATCTCGGGGCCCCACCACCGGACCCTGCTGGACTTCCTCCGGGAATCCTGCGTGTATCTATATTTGTAAATATTTTTATGCCAAAAGGCACGCTATCACAATAAAAAAAAAGAAAAACTGCTGCTTGGCAATTACACAGATGATCCAGGCGCATTTATGCCATCGCGGCCGCCACCGCAGTTGTATTGCTGTCCCCCATACAGCGCATCCGCAACGCCGCGTGCGGATTCTGAGAGCGTCACCGGAGACCCAGAGCTTTTTCTACAAAAATCACAAAGTGAATCGGACGCATCGCCCACGCTACAATCAAACGCATCGGTGCGGATCCAGAACAGCATTCTGCCTTCCGCTGTTGGCATGAGCGTTGTGCGCACGAATACTATAAGCACACTACAATAGCTGCCTAGTTGCTGTGTGCCCAATCCGGTCTGAGCAGTAAACGTCAAGCTAAAGTTTTCTCATACTTCACAGGGTGACGACCTATGCAGACGGTTCACGATTGAGGTGGGATACCTGCTCGCGTTGCGAGAAGTACGCCTGGTGGCGGTCCTTCTGCGCAGCAGCAGTTACTTTGCTTGCTGCGTCTCACCAGCATGTGGCACCCATGTATAGTTTAAACACCGTATGAAGACTTCAAGCTCAACGCTAAACCTTGATATCGATATCAATGTATGGCCCTTCGGTCGAGACATCGCCTTTTATACAGAATGCGCAAGTAAACACAGAAACAGCAATTTTAAAGCATTCAACTCGGGAAATGCGCAGCCGCATAATCAATGTGAGCAAGTCAGTTAAAACACCGCTTTTTCTTCTTTAAGGATAGCGCGAATTATATAAGAATGTCCAAACTAGGTGTTACGCAAGCGTACTTTGCAGGGTTTCCATTGGTCCTGCTAGAGTCAGAAGTGAAAGCATCTCTCGGTACCTCGCAAAGTAATCAACCAGATTAATTTTCTTGAGTTCCTCAAGCATGTTTCTTTTTTCTTGTTTTACAGTTTTGAATACAATGTGAGCTTGACCGCGGAGACGACTGGTAACCATACAGAACCAAATGCGGCCAAATACGAGGAGGAACAAGGTAAGGTTATATTTGTGTAACGCCACGTAAAAACGTTGTCACGGCATAAGATCATTCGCTTGCTTTAAGCAGAGCGTATAAAAGACGTCCACGCTTCAGAGCAATTTTCAAGCCAAAACGATAAATAAAGCGCGCCGGTTTCAGTGCGAATAATCTTTATCGACAGAATATACAGTCGTTTTGAACACTCAATGTGCTTGGTTGGAAAGCGCACCAAGAATGCCAGTTGTATCACGACATATGTTAACAGAAGTACGTTTTACAGTAGATCGATGCTTCTCTGGCTGCTCACCGCGCGTTATGCCAACAGCCAAAGTGTCGCGCCGCAGTACCAAACGAACAATGACCACTGAGTGCGCCTCAAGTGAATTCTGAAGGGACGTTGTTGACGTCGGTGCCATGCCTCCAAACTGTAAGCTTCTCATGTCAGAATATCTAACAGACAGAAAACTAAAACAAGCCTGGAGGGCAATGCGTTCATCGGGCCCTCCAGGCTTGTTTTCGTTTTCTGTCTGCAGAAACTAAGAGAGGCAGCTCAATTTCGTCGTGATAGTGGTCCTGCATATGAAACAAAACGCAACACAGACAATGCGAAGCTTCACGTTTGACGCTATCGGGTAATAATTGATAATAGCAATCAGCGCAGAAGGGACCACTGCAGACGCTATGTGTCTGCCCGGTCGAGAATCTATCTTTGTAGACGCTACGGGCTTGTTCAAAGAAAAAGAGCCCGATTTCACACGTATTTAAAAGACGTGGAATAAATTTAAGTTGTTTTAAAGGTATACAGTCAGGCTTTAAGGAACATTCACTCCAATTCTGTTCGCATGAAGATGTCCGTCTGCCGTAGAAAACCAATACTATACTATATGGCATCTATGGGGGAAACTACTGACATCTATGCCGTCTACTGACGAGCAGCACCACGCTTCCGCCCTTATATGTTATTTGCAGCGGGGCAAGCGGAAACGCGGCCAATTCCTTGCGCCACATTTTATAACATTACTACTACCCACACTTTCCCCAAGTGCCGGTCTCTATACACCTTCAAATGTAGCGCCTCCATTGGTTGACTTCACATGTGTTAAATTACGTTCTCAAAGTTTCATTATAGCAATATTTCATCGTCAACGTTATATTTAGAACCTTTTTAGAAAATAAACATGATAGCATATGGTTGCCGAGTACAATTACATTTTACTTGTGAAGGTTTCGCGTTCTGATTAAGTCTACTTCCTAAATAGTTCGAATACGTCAGGCTAAAGTTCACAATTATCTTTACAACTGCGAGTCTTTCCTTACGAGGAAGATGTATGGGTTTCCTTTGTAGCAATTGCTACGATTGGGTGGATGTCTGATTTTCCATTTAATTACTTCTCTCCACCTAGCGGGTTTCGGCTGAACTATTATGTCATACTCTCCATGATGTGTCTGGCAATAAGCTGTGGGCCCCTTATTGTTGCAACGTTTGTGAGCGATGTAAACTGAGCTTGCTGTTGCTGTTACAATAGATAATAGGAAATAAGCTAGAGCACTGAGTGCATTCGAACAGAGCGAGCCAAAACATTGGACGTCATGACACATTCACCTGCTGGGCACCAAAAGAGAAACTGTTTTGTAAAAGGAAATAATTTAGAAAGTTACTTAGGGCAACTCTGATAATATTGAGAGTATTTTCTAAGCTTTAGATGGTATGGACCTTCATTTGACGTAAAAAGTAGACAGGCGGAAATGTCGCGTAAGAACTCCTAGAACATAGCTGACGAACAGGTACGTAGTCCCACTACCGGTTAAGCGTTTTAGTAAATAGTTTAACTGAAAATTATACACATATTTCTAATTAAGAACGCTCACTTCATGGTCGAAAGCAATCTTGAAAACGTATATTTCAACTAGAGCAGTGTTAGCCAACTCATGCTTAGTAATCTTCGGTTTCCTAAGATATGTTTCTCACATTGTTACTGTTTTCTCCGGCTTTCTTTTTTCAAAATATTCTCCATTCTTTTTTTTTCTTGCGCACACTTCAGGTGAGGGAGAAATTACTCACAAGATTGTGACCATGAATAATAACCACACGTGTTTCGTCATCGTTCTGGATAAGGGGGGCGAAAACAAAGGCAAGTACTTCGACACTCTATCGTATCACGCCTGTCTAGCGCGAGCTATTGCACACAATAGCCGGTCATTTCAGCCACTAGCAACAAAAAAGTTTAGGAATGCGGTGCAAGTCAAATGCAACCACTAGAGCCAGCTTTCAATGTGTGTGACCTTTGACGCCGTGCAAACTTCCAAGCTTTACTCCGCGTCCTATAGCCGACTATAAACCACCCCAGTCAGTATTGTAGCGTTACGCCAGACTAAGGTGTAAAACTATGCCACAGTAGTAGCTTGCATGCCGTAACCGTTGCAAAGGTCTTGCATTTCCTTGTCTAATAGCATTGAGAAGCACTGGGCAACGCTCGTGACAATGTTTAAAAAAGCGCTCAACATGGAGATAGGCCTCTCGGCGCCCGTGGTGGGTAAATTTGCAATCCAAGAGACAGGCTTGCAGGAGCGCGTTAGTGTGGTCAGTCAATAAGCACGAAAGTTCGCATTTTCTTAGTAGAAATGCTTAGGACAAGTGTAGCCACGGTAATAGACGCCATAAAATTCTTGCAATTTTATCCGTGGAGAGGACTGGGCCTCTACCTTTTAGGCCGCCCTTCGATTCAGCGCTGTCCCCTTGCGAAAACATTAATTTATTGACACTCACCTTTGCCCTTTTTTCAGAGTGCTTCATTCTTGTAACACAAAGTGCAGCGGGCACCGTTCCCCAGGAATGCAGCAATGTGTACAAAGACTACTGCGGTGGTACCAGTGTTACGCTTTATGAAGCTGACTGCCAGCCGTAGATCAGACCAGCACACCTACGTTCCTCCGTAAAAAAAGCCTTAGAATGCGTACGTAGGAATAAAAGTTTAGATCCAAGCATTGTCTCATTCGTTTATTTTATAGTAAAACTAGCTTGACTTGACGACCTATTTCAATGAGCTGCAACAAGCATCATGCACTCGTCTCACCGATAATCTAAAGCAGGCACAATGCTGCTCAAATATGGACTATTCGTTTCTTTATTATTTTATTTTCGTACCCTAAAGGCTCTATGGTGGATTGTCACCATGAATGAGGGACAGTCGTGTTTTGTCATCGATCGGGGTAATAGCAGTACCATTAAAGGAAAGTACTTCAACATTCTAGCGCATTACGCCTGCCTAGCGCGAGCTATTGCATGCACTAGTCGGTCATTAGGGGGGGAGGGGGGAGGTACACATTTGAATACATGAAATACTCCAAACTCATAAAACACGTATTCCAAAGTAGTTAACAGAACGTCAAAGCAGTTGGCGCATGTTCTGCAATATTGTGCTTGAATACAGAAACAGTAAAAAGGATGCCGCGCTAACATAGGAATAACAATATAACTGACATACAATGTCACGCGACGGTAAAAACGAAGGTGTGGAAAACAATTATTTAACACATCACAAAGCAAGTCTAAAGGCCCTCTTCTAGATAGTTTTGTAGTGACTGAAGAAAGAAACTGGCTCCTTTATGCTTGCAATGCTGGATGGCCATGTGAGTTCCACTCTGTAATTGAGAAAGCTAACGGAGCGTTCTGGTATTCATTCGTGCTTGCAAATATCGGGCAAGCTTTGAAGCAACAGTCGAAGCGTGATGAGATTTGAGGGACTGGTAGAATATGCGCAACGGAAAACAAAAAGTTACTATGGCATAATGAAGGGAAAAAAGTATAGCCTGGAAAGCTTTCTGCGCGAGTATGATGATAGAATGAAACAGGCTTTGTTCTGCACTTATTGGACCCCGTTTTTAAGGTGAGCTTGGTGGGTTGCCATATAATGGAAGCAAATTGCAATGACCGGATTATTGAAATATATGCAAAGAGCGTGGTTTACTTTTTAAAGATGTAACCGAAGTTTGAAAATCCCGGTTTTTTGAGGCCTTCGAAGTGATATGCTGTATACGGGCTGTCCAGTTTAGATTTAAAATGAAACTTACACCTAAACATTTGTGTCATGAAACTATATGCACTATAGTGCATATAGTAAAAGTACTAGCCACGAAGGAAAATTTAACATGTTTATTCTTTTTACGTTTATATCCATTTGCCGTCTTTCACATCATTCTGAAATCAAAAGATCAATCCGTAGGACGTTCACGCCCGAGGGGTTAAGTATTGTTTTATAGGCTAAAGGCGGATTGAAGTTTTGTTTGAAGGGATGTTATTAAAGACGATAGTCTTTCTTGAGCTACCTAAACGCGAAAAACTTTTTCACTCGATTCAACCGCCCGGCCAAAACCAAGCGAGCTACTAGCACTGGTGGCACGGGGTCCTACGCGTCAACATTCTACAGCGCAAAGGAAACTTCAGGCCTATTTGAGGCAAAATATATGTACGCAACCGTGATCCGCAGCGTTCATTTAATTAGGAATACACATTGGACTGGGTTTTTACGTTAGTCAATGAAAAGTCACAGGCCTGCACGGCACACGCATTACAGTCACAGCGTAAACTAGTGGAGCGGCTCAAGAGTACCTTCAATTTCGGCACCACGCTCAACAGGGTTTTCGCGCCAAAGTCTCTTCGCCTCGATTTGGCGAGAACGATCTTAACTGTCCGCCCAGCGTCGACGGCGAGCTGCGGCTTGTAATGCTCTCTGCACAGCAGTCCGCAGAGCCAGATTATGCGTGGTTGTAGCCGCGCACGTAGCTCTATGATTCGCTTCTTCAGCAGCGGTTCGTACCTTGCGAGGAGACGCCATAACGTGTACCGAAGAGGTATCCAGAATGCGTGGCGCACGTCTCACATCGGAATCGCGTTGATTGCGCGCCTCGTCTGAATCGCATTTCGTGGTCTGCGCCTGCGCAGGCTGCGTTTGCAGGCACCATAACTAGATGGCACCACCATACCGGCGGAGGCTGGGGATCGCGTTTTTTTTTTTTCAGATTGCGCGCCTCGTCTAAATGGCATTTGGTCGTCTGCGCATGCGCACACTGCATTTGCAGGTGCCTTAACTAGATGGCGCCACCATACTGGCGGAGGCTCGGACCGTCTGCGCCTGCTTTAAAGGGCATTTTTCCAGTGCCCGATAGCAAGCGCCTGCGTGGCTCAGTGGTAGAGTATCTGGCTCCCACGTAGCGGGCGCGGGTTCGATCTCGGCGGAAACCGATTAATTTTTTTCGCATTTTCAGCGATAGCGGTTGCGTTCGCCGGACGCCATCGGTGGAGGCGGCGGCGGACACCATCGCGAACCGAAAGGGCTATTGGAATGACCCAATAACAGCTTACGCTGTAAAATAGAAAAGCACAGATAAGGAACATAAACCAAAAACCAGCATGGAAAAAGCTGATCGTCCAGTCCTGTCAAAGATGGCAAATATAGAATTTTCACAAGAGCCTTGATGAAATTATCAAGGATTAACAGTGACAACAACGAGGTAAATGACCAAATGGACACCCTTCTGTCAGAGTACACGACGATCAAAACAATGGCTTTAGAATTAAGCCATGATGTAGAATTTCAAAAAGGAAGAATTCAAGAGCTCGAAAAAGCTGAAAGAAAAGGAAGAAGCTACGCTGACATTCTGAAGGATGGTCCAAAAAGGGATGTTCACGAACCCGAAATGCCAACAACCTCAACCCTTATAGTCACATCAACGAAAATGAAGAACAAAGAAATTGAACAAGCATTGAAAAGCAGAGTTGAACCAACAGCTTTGGGGCTCACAGACCCGTCAGTTCGACCTGGAAACGAAGGAATGGTGGTCATTAGCACTTCCAAGGAGGGCATAGAGACTCTAGCGAAAACCATCCAGGAAGACCCTGACCTCAAAGACCTGCAAGTGAAAAAACCAAAAGAGAAAAGCCTGGAGGTTAAGGTTGTCGGCATTGATGACAACTTGGCGGTGAACAATATCAGTGCGACAATCATCAAGCAGAACAACCTAGATTGTGCCCCAGCAGTTGAAGTCAAAAGAACATGAAATGGAAAGAACGGGACCACGGCAATCTTGGTCTTGAACCGTATAGCTGTTCATGCGATGAAGCACAAGAACAGGCTGAGTACTGGGTACAGAATGCCCAGTCTATGACGTTATATGCATTGCAAGATGCTTCTAATGTGCTTCATACGGACACACGAGGTTAACATTCATGTGAGGGGGGGGGGGGGGGGGCAACTCATGTTGCCACAACTGCAAACAACAGGGTCACGACAACCAGGTTTGCTACAATGAAGCAAAATGTTGTATTTGCGAAAAATAAAAAAGGGAGCTCCAGCAGAAAGAAAACACTCAATGATGCCTTAGAACTTCACAGTTTACCAAGAAAGAGTAGCAGCGGAGAAGCAGAGGATTCTCCCTGAAAACAGCTAGGCGAAACCATGCCCCCCCCCCCCAAAAAAAAAAAAAAAAAGAACATCACGACAATAAAACAACACTATGAACAACACATCAACACATACTATCAATGCCAATAATAACAACAGTACACTAACAATTATACAAGCCAACCTTGGAAGGGCTTTTAAGGCATCGCAATCATTAAAATATTTTAATGATGAAGAAAATACAATATATTAGTCTTCAGGAACCGTATTACCAAATACGGTTCCTGAAATCTAATATATTATATTTTGTAATGATAAAATAATAGGTTTTCCAATTAGACATAAGATTATCGCACACAAGAAAAACCCTAACACTGCCGTAATAATACATAACGAAATGATATCGGTGTTCCCACTTTTAAAGGAGAAAAAAATAAGAGCAGTAGTAGCTACCAAAGATAACAACAAATATTTAATCATAAACTGCTACAGACCACCTCAAGAGTCCATATCATATATTCTGAGTAAAATGGGAATGTTATCCATGGCATAACACATAACAAATTATTATTATTAGGGGATTTTAATGCTAAAAATAAAATATGGGGTAGCAGGACGTGTGATGAAAAGGATGAAGACCTATTAGAATTTATTATTAAACATTATTTAGTATTATTGAATGATAAGGATTCACCCCCTACATTCAAAACAGCAAGATCAAAAGGATGCATTCATTTAACTATAGTAAATCGAGAACTAAAGGAAGATGTTCTAAATTGGCAGATGCTACAACATTTTCATAACGGCGACCATGAACATACACACACACACACACACACACACACACACACACACACACACACACACACACACACACACATATATATATATATATATATATATATATATATATATATATATATATATATATATATATATTATATATATATATATATATATATATATATATATATACATACAAGCCGGAACCGGAAGCCCAACGTTAATACAGCCTAACACTGCAAGGACGGACAAAATTATTAGAGGGCATAAAGCACGATTCATGGTTTATTGAAATACAAAACATGATAAGCACCAAAAATGACATCGAAAAAACAATAACGGGCTTTTATAATAAAATAGAAACACTTTTTTCAAAATTTAAAGAGTAAAGAAAAATCCTAACAAGAAAAACTCATGGGGGTCTCAAGATTTAGAGATTCAACGTAAAAAAGTAAGAGCACTCTATAGAAGATACCGAAGGTGTAAATGAGAAATGAGATCTGATTTTAAAAAGGCCTATTACTTGGAAGACGACATTAACAACATGATAGAGAGTGCCAAAGACAAGAGTTGGCAAAAAGTTTGCGAAATGGTAAGAAAAAAAAAAAAACCATTCACATTGCCGTATAAAATAGCACGGGATCAAATTAAGCAGAGAGTAATACTAACGAGTATACAAAAAGATGACGGTGAAATGACAAAATCCTTCGAAGAAACAATACACTACATATTAGATAAGTTGTATCCTATTGAAGACGAAGAATACACTGGGGAAACAGAAAGAGATAATCAAAAAAAAAAAAGAAACAAAACAGATACCAGGAACAAAAACACAGGACAAACTATTTACTGAATTAGAACTAGACATTATAATAACAAACCTACGTAAAGATGTTGCACCAGGTCCAGACAGCCTAAACACCATTTTAATTCAAGAAATATATAAAGCACATAAATTCTTTCTAAACTTATACAATGCCTGCCTTAAAAAGGATACTTCCCTAAAGAGTGGAAGTCATCAAAAGTTATACTTATACCAAAGGGAAAATCTAAAAATAAGGAGTGAATAAATATAGACCTATAGCTATTTAGTCGGTATTAGGGAAGATATTAGAGAAACTACTGAAGGATCGTACATATCACTTATTAGTTACTAAAACTTATTACAGAAGCACCAGTACGGTTTTAAGCACAATACACCAACTACTATGGCACTTCAAGAAATTAAGAAGAGAGTTACACAGGCTAAAGTTGATAGACAAAACATTTCAATTGTCTCATTAGATATTAAAAATGCCTCATTGTCATTAAATCATTAATGTTGAGCCATTAAAAATGACTCAATTAGACCGAAAATTGTCAAGAGAAAACTAGAACTAAACTGCAATCAAAATATCACAGAACTAATCTTTGATATTCTTATAGACCGCACAATCATCTATGAAAGTGAGAATGAAAAAATTGTTAAAAATTTAAGAATACGATCTCCTCAGGAATCTCCTCTCAGTCCATTCTTGGGGAATTTAACAATAGCTGCTCTTCTTTAAATAAAATTGCCAAGTGACACACTTATCCAAGCTTTTGCAGATGATGTAGTTTTAACAATTAAATTCAAATCCAGGAGCGACGCTGAGTATAAGTCAAACGAAGCCCTTGAAACTATTCAACAATGGTCAAAAGCCAAAGAAATAAATTTCAACCCAGACAAGTCGCAATTCTTGGTGGTAGGTAAAAAATACGAAAGTCACCCCCCACCTAAAAATGGGTACTCGAAAAATTACAATGGTGAAAGAAATGAAGATTCTAGGAGTAGTCTTTGATAATGCATTTTCTTTCTTACCACACTTGCAATATGTTAGAAACGAAGTGGCTGCATTAACTTATAAAATAAACAGAACGTTTAAACAAAGAAATAACTGCGACCCGAGCCAATTAAGAAAAAGTTACATCCAAGGCATTGAAAGAACTATTGTCTATGCATCACCGGTTTGGTACACAAGAAAATCTACTACCATCAAAAAACTTAAAGCCATTCAAAGAATACCTTTACTAATGAGCACAAAAGCATTTAAGGCAACTTCAAACATTGGACTAACAATATTATCTAATGTACCGCCAGTCTACCTTACAATAGAAAAAGAAAACGAAGTGCACTATATATTACATGAACAGAAAAACATTAAATGGAAAGACAAGTTTTTCACGAGTAATGAAATAACAGTAAAATACAATCTTTGGCAAGATGATACAGCAGACAGAATAGAGTACTTCTTTAGCAAAGAGGCGGATAACACATTAAAGAATAAAATATACACAGGCGGCTCCAAGGCACAAAACAATGTAGGAGCGGCATTTA
This sequence comes from Dermacentor silvarum, assembly GCF_013339745.2. NCBI lineage: Eukaryota > Metazoa > Arthropoda > Arachnida > Ixodida > Ixodidae > Dermacentor > Dermacentor silvarum. Next base: position 128,329,600 of record NC_051162.1, on the reverse strand, counting down.
TAATATTAAATGAAGAAAACTGTATATTAATAGTAAACAATACAAACTATACAAACTACCACCCTACTCGAACAATTTCGAAGCTGAAACAATACCGATTCTGAAAGCAATTACTTACACAAAAACACTGGAACATTCAAATAATTAACAACTATTTATGGCCAGCTTGTCTGCTCTTCAAGCTATTAGTAACCCTGAACCAATAATCACTTAGTTCAACAGATCAAAAAAGAATTAGCAACAGTAAACTCTAAACTTAAATTAACATACCATAAAGGATACAGCGGAAATTATGGAAACAATTTAGCCGATGAACTAGCGAAGGAGGCTGCAAAACAGGGTGAGGAGATAAAGATCCCAGTTACAAAAACAGTAATTAAAAAAGAACTTAAGGAAAAATTTATTTGAGGAATAGAATACAGCTCCGACAACAGAGGGTCAAACCAGCTACATATATCAATGGGTTAAAACTATAAAACAAATACCCGATCACTTTCCAACCAATTTCTATACATCACAAGAACTTTCAGGCCATGGCCGATTCCCACATTATTTTGAAAGATTTAAAATACAGGAACGGAACACATGCCAGTGTAAGGCACGAGTCGAGTCATGCGATCATTTTTTCGAAACATGTCCCATGGTACAGTTGGAAAGAACTAACATGAAAGGAATACTCGGAAAACATTTATCTAAAAGAAAACCAGAAATTATAAAAAAGAAAACTCCAACTAGGACTTTGGAAAAAATGATTAAAAAATAGTGAAAACATTTTACAACTTTAATCTCATGTTTTCACACAGCTCTTGAAATCCTAAGCGGGACATTCTCCTTACTGGAAAGCTGGAGGCCGAGTCTGCTTTTGGTGCTCAAGAGTACAGACACTATTTCCAAGCAAGCACTATTTCACAACAATATGCACAAACGAAAAGCAGAAAAACAAACACGAAAAAAAAGCAAGCACAACAAGGCACAAGGAAGCCTCAAGAAGAAGAAAAATTTTTCGTCAGGATGGAAGACGAAAACACATGTAAGCACCTTTGTTCTTATTAATAAATCAACCTGCTGCCGTTGGTCTTTCCCTTGGCTGTGGTCGCCGATGATGGTAGAATCAATCTCTTTTCCTGTCTTTTCTCTTAGCCATTTCTCCTTTCTTCTTTTATTCCTCACTTCTATCCTTCATATCCCTCTACTTTTTCCCAATCCTAACTTTCCTCTCCCATCGTCTACCTGTGATACACTTCGTGGTGCAGGCTCAGCATCCTCTCTACGACCATTTCACATACTTTCCCGGCGTGGGAGCCGCCTGCGTCAACCTTAGGGTTGATCTTCAGGACCTGAATAAAGTTCATCATACCACACCATACTACACTGTAATTTCTGACCATCCCGCGTTATGCTGGTTGTGATCGCTGAAAAATGTGTCGGGATGCTTTGGGCGCTTAGTGCTCCGGCTGCAAGGGTTTGATTGTGATGTGATCTGTGCGTCCGGAAAGAAACATCAAGATAACACGGCGCTTTCTTGCTGCCCTGCACCGTTATCCTCCGCGAGTACACCTCTGTATTACGCTTCATAAAAATATTTGGGGTATTTTACTTGCACCCGCCGGAACGGAGGGAATGCGACGGTCAAGAAACTCACCCCGTGTGCGTTTCAAGTATAGTTCGACCACTGACTGGCAATAAGGCACACACCTGATCAACTGCGAACAATGAGGCATCTGAGGTGAGGTTACGGGAAAACACTAGGGAGTTTAATTAAAAGAAGATTACGCGACAGAACATAATAGAAACCTTGTAAACAAACTACACAGAAACGTGCAAGGCTTAGCTGAAGCTCAGAGGTGAACAACACACAAGAAACTATCCGGCGATGCGCACACAAGCACGCCACGTGGGGATTTACGGCTGAAAAGAAATAAAAAAATACGCAAGAACTTCAAAATGCCAGCAGCAATAAACACGACAAGAACTCTTATCGACGGTTATACAAAAACGAACACTCATGGTCATTTAAACAAAAAATTTAATACCATTGAGAACAGTTATTCCAACGGAATGTTCTTAGAGCAGGTCGGAACACGTGGGTTTATCTGTGGCGTTACGCCGAGACTCCGATCTGAAGAATCTTCGGGCTACTGGTTCCTCACTGCAGAAAATGACGCACTTGCACCGTGTGTCGGTCTAGCTTGGAGGACTGCATGGACCTAGAGTATTGTACCGGGCCAGGACTGGCACTTGTAATAGTTTGCCCGGCCGAGTCATGTCCTGTGGCTAATAGCAAGACCCGGGCCCATCCCGAGCCTCCCAAAAAGTTTCGCCTACCTGACCCGGTCCGGCCTACTCAGATCAGGCCCGACCTAGGATCCGAATGGGCCGTCGAGAGCAACGGGTTTCCAATAGCAATAATCGATGTTTTGTTAGTGCACGCTTCGCTAACGAGTACTATTACCCCCCGTAAATAATTTTCCAAAAGAACCTCAGGGTAGGCAATGACGACCAGACATAGATGGTACGAAAAGCGCTTATTTAGGTACGCATGCTGTACTTATTTTCCTTGAAATACCACGGCGAGAATCGTCAAAAGCGTTTTGTATCAGATTTTGTAGCAAGAAAAGTGATTTGTAGCACCTGTCTTCTCTTTAGTAGCAATTTGCCATCGCAAGAGAAACAGAGGATGAAGGTTTAGTTTACTGGCTTCATTGCAGATTCAGTTGAACTTGAACATAAGAAACCGCGAATTTTCCGTGACACACAATCTGTAATTGATGTTCAGGGAAGTTCATAATTATGTAATCGCTTAATTCTTCCCGAACACAGCCTCGCGTGCAAAGATTCATGGCAAACGTAAGGAGACCTCGTAGTGATCACATAGTTTCGGAGTAGTGCGGGCACTCGGTTAGCATTTCCAGCAGCACCACATAAGCGTAAAATCCCCCCTCTCACTGCCAAACGTTGTTTTAGCGCTAGAAAGGCGTCACTGGAGTACGTGGGCTGGAACAGCTGGAGGTAAACAAACAGATTTCACGCTATCTAGGCCTTCGTTTCGAAGAAGCTTGAGCAGAATTTCTAACTGAGCTCGTTAGTGGTTCAGTGAGTTCGGTACGGAAGTTCGGTGAAAACAGCGCCACTAAGCTTCTATTTGCCTACCGATGGGATGATTATGATACAGTGCCCGTAAAAGCGCTGTGCACGCTGAAGGAGAGCACTGTGTTATACTATAGCACCCCGCATTGTTTAAAGCAATGAAAACATGATGAGACTGCTGAAATAATAAATCGTAACAAATTCGTATACTCTGTCTAAAAGCGAGCCATTCTTATGAAACGACTTGAAATTATTTACGTGAAATTACCTGCCCCGCGCGCTCGCTTAGGAATGGGTGCTCTCGCGCAACAACCGAAGTTGTCCTACACCAGAATTATTCGGAACAGTCCTCACATCCATCTTTCTCTCGCCCTCTAGGCAATAAGTGTTTCTATCTCTTATATAATAAGCGCAACGAATACTCGAGAACTTTGAGTGATGAATATGAATTAGCATGGACTATCCAATTAGTATTCGAAATTTTGAATATTCGCACACCCATGGTATCTTCCCATTTCCTTATATTGAACGAAGTATATAGGAATAATAATGTTCGTCAGTTGACAGAGACACAAATATGATAATGGTTCCCCCCTACCAAAGAACATGCATCCCGCGCAACATGAAGGACGAAGACAAAGCAGAGCCAAGAAGATACAGAAAAGATTTGGACAAGATAAAACAGCAGTTTTTGTAGACGCTGCTAGACTCAAATGCAGGAAAGGATTCACTGCAGTCGTAGTAAATCACAAAAAAAGAATGTGTAACAAGCTCCCCAATAAAGACAGAATATACAGAAGCAGCAGAAGAAACGGCGATAGCACTTGCAATAGCACGAACTGAAGCATACATAATAATCAGTGACTCACAGGCAGCAATTCGGAACTATGCAAATGGCCGAATCTCTCCAGAGGCACTGCACATATTATTGTAAGGAGCCAAAAAAATAAATAAAGACAAACTGCCGAGTCCTACCTTGAACACGCCGGTCTCAAGTGCTCCCCCACCAAGTCGGAGCTGTTGCTGTACTTGCCCAAACGCCGTGGCGCCAAGCCCAAAGGGTGAAAACCTCCGGCCGAACGCAACATCACACTCCGCATAAGAGACGGTCGTATAGTTCCCAGGGTAGACTCCATCAGGGTCCTGGGTATGATCATCGAGTCCCGCGGAACCAACATCCTAACGGTGCAGAAACTAATGACTAAGACTGAAAATGTAATACGACTCGTACGTAGAGTGGCCAACCGGCACCACGGCCTGAAAGAAGACAACCTACTGCGTCTTGTACATGCGTTTGTTCTCTGCCACTTTACCTGAGTCGCTGCCATACACAACTGGCTACGTTCGGAGCGCGACAAACTCAACGCCCTTATTCAAAATGTGTTGAAACCGAGCCCTCGGCCTCCCTTTCACACTTCCACGTATAAACTCCTCGAGCTCGGCGTGAAGAACACGCTAGAAGAGATCGCTGAGGCTCAGGAGCGAACGCAGATGATCCGACTCACGACCACCAAGGCGGGCCGCCACATTCTGCGCGAGCTCGGCTTTTTCTCCTCGATGACCAGGGATCCCCCAGATTTGACGCCGGTCCCTCGCGAGATCAGAGACCTTATCACGATCGCTCCCATCCCGCGAAATATGCATTCAGACCTAAACAGAGGCAGGCGCCTTGCGCGAGCGACCGCCCTTCTCAGGCGCATAGACATGTAAACGCCGATGTCTCGTTCGTGGACGCCGCTGCCTATCGCAACAACCGAGCCTTCGCCGCGGTCGCGGTCTCATCCTTGCAGCGGATCCTCAACTCCGCCACGATCCTCACTCACGAGCCCGAAGTAGCGGAGCAAGTAGCCATAGCCCTAGATAAGCTCGACAGCAAACGGGATGTTATCTACAGCGACTCCAGACCGGCCATCAAAGCCTTCGAACGCGGCGTCGTCTCGGACCAGGAGTTACGCATCCTCCGCAGCGCGGATCAGAGTACCCTCAAGCACCACACCGTCATCTGGTTTCCCGCCCATCTCGGCCGGGTGCCGGGTGCCCCGCCAAACCTCAACGCGATCACCCACGACGCAGCGCGTGCGCTTACTGACCGCGCCGTCCCAGGGCAACCGCACCTTGCCGAGATAGAGAGCAACCGGTATGCACCGATTACGTACAATGAAATCACAAAACATTTCTACCTTGGACGCCGCATCTTTCCGCCCCCACACCCAAAACTTAACAGACTGCAGGCGCTAACCCTATGCTTATTACAAACAGACACCTACCCAAACCCCGCCAATCTCCACGTTCTCTATCCTCAGCGACATGTGCCCCTCGTGCGGATACACGGCGACACTCGCACACATGCTCTGGGAGTGTAGAAACGCTCATCCCGACTCTACCTCGGACAAGTGGGAGAAGTCCCTCAGAAGCTCGCTTGTCGCCGACCAGCAATGGGCCGTCCAGCAGGGCCACGAAGCGGCCGCCAGGTATCCCCTGTCGGTCCCTACGTGGGAGACGCCCGCTACGCCCTAAGTGCGTCCTGCAGGACCCAAATAAATTTTGTCCAGTCCAGTCCAATTACTATGGACACCTGCTCATACTCCGATGGACGGCGGAAACAACGAAGTGGCACACATCGCAGCTCGAGGGCTAACCGACTGAGTTGCGACAAACATTGGTGTAGTCAACTCGGGGGCCGCCGAAGAAGGTGAGGACGGAAATTGGGAGTGGGGAGACAGATTGGCCAAATACAGAGATATAACAACACATTATAAAATGCAGAGATGTATTTAGCTACCACCTCAGCAAAAACGCAGTCCGTCCAGTGGCGGCAGTTACAAACGAGGACATACTGTAATCCAGTAATGTGGAATATACTATATCCACATATATACAAGACAAACTAATACAAGTCGTGCGGCTCAAGAGCAACTCTTGAGCATATGCTGTAGTAATGCCAAGGGCTGACGAGTAGCAACGGGGAGACAGCTCCTAACGAAAGCCTCCGCGCGTTAGTGTGCTATGCTGCTCAGCTCAGCCCCAAAAGATCAACTGTGGGCAGTCCAGCGGGCCGATGACGCCGCCAGAGTCCGAGGGCTCGTGGCAGACGCCTACGCAGGGTGAAGCCCACGCTATTAACTTGCTGGACAAAAATAAAATTTTTACTTGCCTACGTACTTGACACAGCAGCAAAAAATATATGTAGTGACGACGCTGGTCCTCGGAACGATAATCATTGTTTCTTGAAGAGCAACTCTGATGTTCACGAGGTCGAATTCTAAATCACTCTAGAACTCATGGGTGTTTTTGTTTGTACAGCCGCTTTGCGCTGGAGAAAGAACTCCCGATGCTGTGACGTGTGAGTATTGTTTACGGAAATGCGTAAGCAATTTCAGGGTGCTATCGGCTTCCTGCTGCTTAGTAACCTTTTGAAAGCAGCTTCTCCTTCTCTTTTTCTTCCACCGTTATATCTCGACTTCATTTGTCAATGTTCCTCCTTTCTTAACAAAGTTCATAGGTGAGCTCCGATGAATCTGCGTGAGGTGAAAAGCGACCCTGGAGAAGTTCAATGGCCGCTCTGTAAATGCACATGCGCAGAAGGTTACTCCTAATCGACAGTGTTATTGAAAACAGACATCGACGGCCGCAGAGTGTTGTTATACACCCAAGCTCAGAAACTAAATCTGGAAAGCGGAATCGCACAGACACTATAAGGCACTGGGCCACGATTTTGCAGTGATTCCTTTTTCAATGCTAATACTTTTCGCGCTTTTGGCGCTTCCTCAATGGTCAGAGCAATTGTCCATCCGCTTTATGAATAGAACCAGTCAGCCGTGAACGGTGGATGATAAGGGTCGCATAGAATCGAATATAATCAGGCATCGCTACAACAACACCGGCCCTGATTTATTCCATGTCGACATATTCGCCAACAGGCTCGTTGTGTACATTGCGGCTTTTAAAGGGACACAAAAGAGAAACCGGAAGTTCAGCTGGAATAATAGAGGGACCTTCAGGAATGCATGCAGTTTTTGCTTGGAGCAAAAATATGAGTTAGTAGCGGAGAAATTCGTAAACAAAGACCAAATTTTTTCCTGAATTTCTCTCACCCCAGATTCGGCGCTGAAGCAGTGTCGTCACATATTTAAATTGCTCTCACCGAATCAGAAGGCTCCATGATACGTCACCGCTTGCGTAAACGGCCGAGGCGCTCGCTCCCTCATAGGCTGCATGGCCGCTGCGCTTGCGTTCGCTTCGACTTTTGCTTAGGTTTTCTGTGGCCGCGATGGATACCGTTGCTGACGCTGAACCTTGCAACGAAGAGCTTACAAGGGAAGCAGGATTGCATTTCAGCGACTTCAGTGAAACGGAGCACGAAATGATCCTCCGTGCTCGCGCGGTAGGTTTTTCCGTGTACGATGGCGATGAGCAGCCGGCCGCGCCGACGGAAGGCGAGGCGGCCAGTCCGTCAGTCGACGATGTTCACGACAGAACAAGCGTAGAAATTGCGTGCGTACTCGGTGTGATTTTTTCGTGTCTTTTTTTAATGACATTCAGCACTCACCGAGCCACCAGTTTGCTGCTGCAGGGGCATCATCAGATGAAGGCGACATTGATGGGACAGCTGCTCGAGAAAGGACTGGCGTTTGGGGCACGCCAAGACGCTTTCTGAGGGCAGGATTATATACATAACCCGAGGGCGAGAAATGCAGAGAGCACACTATCGGTTTCCCTGGCTCTTATGCCGTTTTATCATCGGCAGAGCACTGAGCCATTGCGAACGCCGGGGCTCATCGCGCGGCACCAGATGAAAAGACACAGTCGGGTCAACACTGCCGCTGCCCCTGAGCAAGCACCTTGCGCCGTTTATACAGCCCTCAACACTACACACAGGAGGCGTTTTCAGGCTGTTTCCCGCGAAGTCGCCGTTTTTCGAGCCGCGCAACACGCAACTAAACACTGCAACACTGTAGAGCGGAACAGGCGCGCGCGATGAGGCATGGTGCAACAACGAAACTACGAAACTATCACGATCGCATGTAGCGCTACGCCCTTTTTTCATATTACTTATTTAATTTTGCGCTAAAGTTGTACGTCCTCGCTTGAAACGGCTTAAAAAGTTGGCAAATGCTGTTTATGTACGTTTGAGGTGTATTTAATTTTGCGTTTTACTAAAAGTGATAAATCTCTCTGCCCCATCGCGGCCGGGCTGCGTTTGTGATCTCCGACGTCACGAACGTGTATTGCGGGAAATTCGAAGGGGCGTCAGCCCCTATCCTTCAGTTTGTCGCTATTTTCTCGCTTATTAAACCTCTGTTCGCAGTAAGAATGGTATGTCTGTGATCTTGATAAGCTAATCTACCAGTAAAGCTGAACTTCCGGTTTCTCTTTATTGTCCTTTAAGTCTCGCTGTTCTTCTGGCTCAGCCTCACAAGTTCCTCGTGACCACTCTTGCGACATGCATGACGTATTCAAGTAGGTGGTGGCTCAATCGCGCCCTGCCCCAGCGTTTGCTCTCTCGGATTAACAGAAACCAATAACAAAGCCATAACTTCGGAAAGCGTAAAAGGGACAAAAATCAAACAAAGTTTACATAACAGGTGCTCTCTGAGCTAATGAATCCGTAACAACTAGGCCCAACACATTGCTCGCTAGGTGATCACGAAGGAGGTGATTATGTGCAATTCAGGTGCAGAAAGCGATTGCAGGAGTCGAAGCATGTCCTGTTCAGATTCAGCCTGTTTTAGACGCTATCTATTGTAAAATAAGGAGAGTTAGGGTAAACAGGTTTTAAGTATTACAAATTTTACTGCCCACAATTTAGGATGTGCGCAATGTACCCCGCGCGTTAGCGCCTGCTGTGACCGAAAGCTGCCATAATTAGATGGTCGTCAGCAATATTCGGCATCTACACCCCATCACGACGACATCTCAGTCGTTGTTTCCTTGCATTCGACGACACCTATAAGCCTTTGTTTCCTTGCAATCCCTCATAAGCGCGGTGGACGGTGCGTTGCATGACTGAACCTCAATAAAGCCTCAAACCTCACAACCTCAATAACTCTCACCAACAACACGCACCATACCCATTGGGACATATGTTAAATTGAAGAAATTTCAGAACTTGAATTTGTGCTACAGCACCATACTCACCACGTCGTAGCAGCAGTTGTAATTGGTTGTATTTATTACAGAACAGGAAAACCTAGCAGCCTGCTCTGCAACTGCGTAATTTTTATGCAAGTACCTCAGCGACGACCAGCAGATGTTCATGGGGGAGGGGACTAAAGGAGAGGGAGTTACGATACACGGGGACATAGATATAAGAGAGACCCATTTGCAACTATATGTGTGCCATTCTTGACGAAGTAAGAATGTTCAACATAACTCGCATGTTTCACAAGCCACCGCGCACCGCCCCTACTGGTAGGGCATCCGGTCTGCCCCCGACCCCCAAATGCTCTTTTTGCCCCACAAGACGCCTCAAGAGACGCCCCAAAGTGCCTCAAAAGACGCAAATTGTTTTATGAACTGCTCGGCGCACACGAGGTACCACCCAGACATAAAAGCACTTGAGCGCTGTAGGCCGCGCACCTGCGAACCTGAGTAACAGCTGCCATGCTATACGCAAAACGCCTGTCCGGGACGCACTGTTTTTTTTTTTTTTCATGTCGCATTGACTGTTTTTCGCCTTCACCATATTTAGCTGCAAGCGTGCCGCCGGAGCCTCGCCATTTTAACGCGGTTAAAGGGCCTGCGTGTCGCAGAAAATCCGCTGGCGGTGTATTCCGTCAGAAAAATCATCCCGAACCACTACCATGCGACCCATAAAACCAGCTTTCCTCTCTCACAACTTCGAACATCCATGTAAGAATTAGAAGATATATTTTATAGCGTCAACGAAGTTGAAAGTGCGTTGCGTTGCGGAAAAAAGCCGTGGGGAGTCAAGAAAAGGGGTGCGGAAAAGAAAATTGCCGTTTAGTAAGGCGGCCGAGAGTACTGGCTTGTGTGACCCAGAGGAGTCAGCAGAAAAACGTTTATTTGTAGATTTCAATTTTCACCATGAAAAAGCTCATCTGGTGTTTGTAACCGCTCCGGACAACAATAAACCAACAGTGTCAATCGAACGCATTTAATCGGTGCGACCTGATCAGAACAAGAAAAATCTGCCATTTTACATTAATAATTTCATATCTCTAAATAAATGACCGCACAAAGAACGATGGAGCGAAAAATGTTAGGCCTAACGTTAAGAGACAGGAAGAGAGCAGTGTGGATCAGAGAACAGCGATAGCCGATACTCTAGTTGACATTAAGCGGAAGAAGTGAAGCTGGGCAAGCCATGTAATGCGTAGGATGGATAACCAGTGTACCATTAGGGTTACAGAATAGATACCAAGAGAAGGGAAGCGCAGTCGAGGACGGCAGAAAACTAGGTGGAGTGACGAAGTTAGGAAATTCGCAGGCGCAAGTTGGAATCAGCTAGTGCAAGACAGGAGTAATTGGAGATCGCAGAAGAGGCCCTCGTCCAGCAGTGGACATAAATATAGGCTGATGATGATGATGACCATGATGATGATTCCAGACCATGTTAACGATGCCTTCGTTACCTTCGATACCTTCGATAACGATAACGTCTGGTATACATGCAGAATGTGTTAGTACCAAATTAGTTCGTTTGGCAATATCTGAAATAAAGAGCTCACTACTGTTGACAGCTTTAGTACTTTTGATGGTAGCATCAATCTTTTTTGGATGATATTATTTCATTGTGAGGACATTTTAAAATTTCTTGTAGTTCTCAGTAATTTACGCACGAGCAGATTGGGTACAACAACTCAAAACATAAGCCAGCGTTTTGTTCGTTCTGAAATAAAGAGCTCACTACTGTTGACAGCTTTAGTACTTTTGATGGTAGCATCAATCTTTTTTGGATGATATTATTTCATTGTGAGGACATTTTAAAATTTCTTGTAGTTCTCAGTAATTTACGCACGAGCAGATTGGGTACAACAACTCAAAACATAAGCCAGCGTTTTGTTCGGTCTGAAATAAAGAGCTCACTACTGTTGACAGCTTTAGTACTTTTGATGGTAGCATCAATCTTTTTTGGATGATATTATTTCATTGTGAGGACATTTTAAAATTTCTTGTAGTTCTCAGTAATTTACGCACGAGCAGATTGGGTACAACAACTCAAAACATAAGCCAGCGTTTTGTTCGGTCTGAAATAAAGAGCTCACTACTGTTGACAGCTTTAGTACTTTTGATGGTAGCATCAATCTTTTTTGGATGATATTTCATTGTGAGGACATTTTAAAATTTCTTGTAGTTCTCAGTAATTTACGCACGAGCAGATTGGGTACAACAACTCAAAACATAAGCCAGCGTTTTGTTCGGTCTGAAATAAAGAGCTCACTACTGTTGACAGCTTTGATGGTAGCATCAATCTTTTTTGGATGATATTATTTCATTGTGAGGACATTTTAAAATTTCTTGTAGTTCTCAGTAACTTACGCACGAGCAGATTGGGTACAACAACTCAAAACATAAGCCAGCGTTTTGTTCGGTCTGAAATAAAGAGCTCACTACTGTTGACAGCTTTAGTATACTTTTGATGGTAGCATCAATCTTTTTTGGATGATATTATTTCATTGTGAGGACATTTTAAAATTTCTTGTAGTTCTCAGTAATTTACGCACGAGCAGATTGGGTACAACAACTCAAAACATAAGCCAGCGTTTTGTTCGGTCTGAAATAAAGAGCTCACTACTGTTGACAGCTTTAGTACTTTTGATGGTAGCATCAATCTTTTTTGGATGATATTATTTCATTGTGAGGACATTTTAAAATTTCTTGTAGTTCTCAGTAATTTACGCACGAGCAGATTGGGTACAACAACTCAAAACATAAGCCAGCGTTTTGTTCGGTCTGAAATAAAGAGCTCACTACTGTTGACAGCTTTAGTACTTTTGATGGTAGCATCAATCTTTTTTGGATGATATTATTTCATTGTGAGGACATTTTAAAATTTCTTGTAGTTCTCAGTAATTTACGCACGAGCAGATTGGGTACAACAACTCAAAACATAAGCCAGCGTTTTGTTCGGTCTGAAATAAAGAGCTCACTACTGTTGACAGCTTTTTTTAGTACTTTTGATGGTAGCATCAATCTTTTTTGGATGATATTATTTCATTGTGAGGACATTTTAAAATTTCTTGTAGTTCTCAGTAATTTACGCACGAGCAGATTGGGTACAACAACTCAAAACATAAGCCAGCGTTTTGTTCGGTCTGAAATAAAGAGCTCACTACTGTTGACAGCTTTAGTACTTTTGATGGTAGCATCAATCTTTTTTGGATGATATTATTTCATTGTGAGGACATTTTAAAATTTCTTGTAGTTCTCAGTAATTTACGCACGAGCAGATTGGGTACAACAACTCAAAACATAAGCCAGCGTTTTGTTCGGTCTGAAATAAAGAGCTCACTACTGTTGACAGCTTTAGTACTTTTGATGGTAGCATCAATCTTTTTTGGATGATATTATTTCATTGTGAGGACATTTTAAAATTTCTTGTAGTTCTCAGTAATTTACGCACGAGCAGATTGGGTACAACAACTCAAAACATAAGCCAGCGTTTTGTTCGGTCTGAAATAAAGAGCTCACTACTGTTGACAGCTTTAGTACTTTTGATGGTAGCATCAATCTTTTTTGGATGATATTATTTCATTGTGAGGACATTTTAAAATTTCTTGTAGTTCTCAGTAATTTACGCACGAGCAGATTGGGTACAACAACTCAAAACATAAGCCAGCGTTTTGTTCGGTCTGAAATAAAGAGCTCACTACTGTTGACAGCTTTAGTACTTTTGATGGTAGCATCAATCTTTTTTGGATGATATTATTTCATTGTGAGGACATTTTAAAATTTCTTGTAGTTCTCAGTAATTTACGCACGAGCAGATTGGGTACAACAACTCAAAACATAAGCCAGCGTTTTGTTCGGTCTGAAATAAAGAGCTCACTACTGTTGACAGCTTTAGTACTTTTGATGGTAGCATCAATCTTTTTTGGATGATATTATTTCATTGTGAGGACATTTTAAAATTTCTTGTAGTTCTCAGTAATTTACGCACGAGCAGATTGGGTACAACAACTCAAAACATAAGCCAGCGTTTTGTTCGGTCTGAAATAAAGAGCTCACTACTGTTGACAGCTTTAGTACTTTTGATGGTAGCATCAATCTTTTTTGGATGATATTATTTCATTGTGAGGACATTTTAAAATTTCTTGTAGTTCTCAGTAATTTACGCACGAGCAGATTGGGTACAACAACTCAAAACATAAGCCAGCGTTTTGTTCGGTCTGAAATAAAGAGCTCACTACTGTTGACAGCTTTAGTACTTTTGATGGTAGCATCAATCTTTTTTGGATGATATTATTTCATTGTGAGGACATTTTAAAATTTCTTGTAGTTCTCAGTAATTTACGCACGAGCAGATTGGGTACAACAACTCAAAACATAAGCCAGCGTTTTGTTCGGTCTGAAATAAAGAGCTCACTACTGTTGACAGCTTTAGTACTTTTGATGGTAGCATCAATCTTTTTTGGATGATATTATTTCATTGTGAGGACATTTTAAAATTTCTTGTAGTTCTCAGTAATTTACGCACGAGCAGATTGGGTACAACAACTCAAAACATAAGCCAGCGTTTTGTTCGGTCTGAAATAAAGAGCTCACTACTGTTGACAGCTTTAGTACTTTTGATGGTAGCATCAATCTTTTTTGGATGATATTATTTCATTGTGAGGACATTTTAAAATTTCTTGTAGTTCTCAGTAATTTACGCACGAGCAGATTGGGTACAACAACTCAAAACATAAGCCAGCGTTTTGTTCGGTCTGAAATAAAGAGCTCACTACTGTTGACAGCTTTAGTACTTTTGATGGTAGCATCAATCTTTTTTGGATGATATTATTTCATTGTGAGGACATTTTAAAATTTCTTGTAGTTCTCAGTAATTTACGCACGAGCAGATTGGGTACAACAACTCAAAACATAAGCCAGCGTTTTGTTCGGTCTGAAATAAAGAGCTCACTACTGTTGACAGCTTTAGTACTTTTGATGGTAGCATCAATCTTTTTTGGATGATATTATTTCATTGTGAGGACATTTTAAAATTTCTTGTAGTTCTCAGTAATTTACGCACGAGCAGATTGGGTACAACAACTCAAAACATAAGCCAGCGTTTTGTTCGGTCTGAAATAAAGAGCTCACTACTGTTGACAGCTTTAGTACTTTTGATGGTAGCATCAATCTTTTTTGGATGATATTATTTCATTGTGAGGACATTTTAAAATTTCTTGTAGTTCTCAGTAATTTACGCACGAGCAGATTGGGTACAACAACTCAAAACATAAGCCAGCGTTTTGTTCGGTCTGAAATAAAGAGCTCACTACTGTTGACAGCTTTAGTACTTTTGATGGTAGCATCAATCTTTTTTGGATGATATTATTTCATTGTGAGGACATTTTAAAATTTCTTGTAGTTCTCAGTAATTTACGCACGAGCAGATTGGGTACAACAACTCAAAACATAAGCCAGCGTTTTGTTCGGTCTGAAATAAAGAGCTCACTACTGTTGACAGCTTTAGTACTTTTGATGGTAGCATCAATCTTTTTTGGATGATATTATTTCATTGTGAGGACATTTTAAAATTTCTTGTAGTTCTCAGTAATTTACGCACGAGCAGATTGGGTACAACAACTCAAAACATAAGCCAGCGTTTTGTTCGGTCGCTTTCAAAAAGAAGTACCAACGTATAACCATAGGTTTCCTAGCAAGCGCCGTTGTCGCATTGAAACACTTTGACGTCCAGAAAACTGGCGCATAAATTTCACCCTGCACATTAGAACAAAATAGGTCGATCACCATTGATAAATTTTTAAATAATAACCACTTATTCCGCTCCGCCATGTGTCGGATGAATAGAAAGACATGAAAACTAGAGAATATATTAGAAACGAACGCGTCAGTTGACACATTCTAGTTTTTCAATGAGTCCTGTTTCTTTTAAAACGCATACTAGCGCTTTTAAATCCGATCGTCGGCTGCGAACAGGGCACAAGTATTCTGGCTTCCGTAAGAGGACGGTTGTCAATCTGGTCGAGCGTGGTGCGGAGGACTTCTCTTTGTGCAATAAAACGACGACAGTCTCACAGAAGGTGCGCTATCGTCTTCTTTGCACCCGCAAACTTCACAAACTGGACTTGTGTTCATTCCGATAAGGTAGGAATGGTACGCTTTGGACACGCTACTATAAGCCATAGGCGAGAAAGGAGAGTTACCTATCGTCGTGGTAAGCCATGTGGAAGGCGAAGCTTCAGACCGGGATCCGGGGAACAAAGGCGCTGGTTTTTAGAGTCTGCCGAATTCCATTGGGCCGACGTAAGATTATGTAACTTCCTATGGAATATACTGGTCTAACTGTGACTGATTTTGCTGGCCACCTATGTGCCACTCTCCGGTACAAATTGCCGGCATCAAAATTTAATATACTCAGTCACCGTATTAGCTTCAATAGGGTATTTTTTGTTGATATGAGATGAGCAGATGAGATACTTATGCCACAAACATTCTCGATTAGAACGTGTGTGTGCGTGTGTGTGTGTGCGGGGGGGGGGGGGGAGTGGTGCTGCCGGACTTTTTGATAGACGGTTGCTGCTATTTCTGGAGCAAACTGATGACATAAAAAACAGATATTCCTGCATTTGGATCACTTTCAGCAGCGATGGCTTATTTTTCCAGTGAATTGTAACTGTTGAATGTGATGATTTTGAATGTGAGAAATGAGTCTACCACCGGTGAAGTAAGGTTACCATAAGGAATTCAGAGCCCTTCCCCTGTCGGCACTAACTTCAGCAAAGGCCGTATTTTTCCTCAAGCTCTTCGTATCCTCCGCCAGGCACCACACTCCAAAGACAGCATGATCTCCCTGACATGGATCCCGGCCCATGCGGGCCCTGTCCACCCACACCTTCCCAACCTCAACGAGGTCACCCAATCCATTGCGCAAGGCCTAGTCAACCGTGAAGGAGACACTGGAGACGAGTTGGACATCAGGGAAAATCTGAACACTTATAACGATCTCGTGAAGGCATTTTACTTCAGTCGCCGAACCTTCCCCCCACCTCACCCCAAGTTTAGCCGGGCGCAGGCTACCACCCTGCGTCTGTTACAAACAAATACGTACCCCTTCACCCGCCCGCCTCCACCTGATATTTCCTGAAGTTTACAGTATCCCCAATTGCCGGTGCTGTGGCACTCACCCGGCTACGCTTCCGCATATGCTGTGGGAGTGATGATAAGTGGTTCTTGAGGGAAAGGGAAAGGTTGGCGCTATCTTCTGCAGGCCCTTGAGGGAGCACGGCTCAGCGCCATGTGGGAGTGCCCAGCACAGTACACACACATTAACACCACGGCCCTCTCTCTCGTCAAGGTTGCGGGAGGCACTGCGGAGCTCCGCCCTCGATGACCAAGCCTGGGCGACCCAGCACGCCCGTGAGGCGGCGGCGAGGCAAGCCCTCGACGACCACCAAAGCTGTGGCGACAACTAACTCATATATTGTCGGCTTGATTTCACACCTGCGCCCACGTTCATCGACGCCGGAACTAGGTTGCAGACGCGCACTTGCGTCTCCCGGGAGTCTTTTGGCAAACGCATCTGCCAAACGCATCTGCAGCCGCTGTGAAACGGGTTGCCTTCAGCGTCTTTCACGTCCCACCATTTTATTGCGATAGCAATTATATGGACACTCAAAAGCAGATTTCTGCCGTCGGCGTCGCCGTCGCCGTCGCCGTCGCTGTCGCCGTCGCCGTCGCCGTGAGGTTCCGTATGACGTCATTTGGAGATGAAATCGTCGCCGCGCGCCGAACGCTGTATGTGCGAGTGAAAGGGCGCGAGGGGCGCGTCTTTCACGGGGAGTGAACGCGCGGCGGAGAACAAACGCGCGTTCTGCGCCGTGCTCGCTTAAGGGCTGCAGAAGTAGGCGTCTCTTTTCTCCTTTACAATCACCATATATGTAGAGCAAACGCGCCTTCTTCAGACGCGCGAGATGCCGTGGGGGAGGGGGAGGGAAGGGAGGCGACGTTTAGCTGCGGTACCAAGTGCCTATTTATATCAGAGGCTCCAGCAACAGTCACCAACGCCGCACGCATTTTGAGCTAACGCGGGCAAAACGCCGATGGCGTCGACAACAGTTCTGCGTGTTGTTGCTACCAAAGCCGCTCACCTTACTTCGTATGACATTGCTGTGTTGCTATCGCATTCATTGCTTCGCCCTTAGGGCGAAACTGTGACATTTTTTTCTCTCAAGGATGACATTTTAATGCGAAAGTATTATATGACCCATACAGCCGAAAATTCGGTGTCCGGCGTTATCATCCGATGGTACCAAAACCCGCGTGACCAAGTGATGACATCACGTTCCCGGCGCTGGACCTGCTGCGGCTCGCACTGCGAAATACGATGGTGAACAGCCACGGCGTCAGACGGACGCCGTGGCCACACCCAAAAAACCGATTTGGCCCACTTACAAAACTGAAATACGGTAGATTAAAGTGGATTAAGGTGGATTAAAGAGAATCAAAGGTGATAAAAGTGGACTAACGTGGATTAATTGAGGTACTTATTAGAGCAAGGTAGATAAAGGTGGATTGAGATGGAGTTTTAATTTAAGGCGATAGCTTAGACAGGTCCACGTGCTTTTGCATTCAAATCATGTGAGAGTACTTAAGTGACTGCAACGTTTTACAATGGCTATCGCGACGTGTCCGGAGAAGGGTGTCAAGCTTCATTTTTAGACGTTAAAATTGAACTACATTTCCTTTTAGCTGTTGCTGTAAGTCATACTTCGTGAACGTTCCTCGT